>NC_092205.1:46356193-46426235 GCF_043381705.1 Parasteatoda tepidariorum | reverse complement strand
CTCGCCCAGGTTTTCATGGTTTCTCGCCCAGGAACAATGTTTTCATGGGGCACATTAGGACCCATAATCCTCATAGAACAATCCCTGACGTCTGTAAGCTACTTGAACATAGTTGCTCACCAGGTTGCAACAGTTTTTCCTGCGGGGGATGGTGTTTACCAACAGGATAATGCACCATGTCATAAGGGTCGAATAGTTATAGATTGGTTCTAGGAACATTCCAGTGACTTTCAAGTCACGTCTTGGACCCCAAATTCACCTGACCTTAATCCAACAGAGCATTTGTGGTCCTACTTAGAAAACCAAAGTCGTGCTGCCACACTACCCCCTCGCAATGTGAAGGAATTGCAGGAACAGTTGGTGAGCGCCTGGTACCAGATACCTCAGACTACCTATCAGCGCCTTGTGGAATCAATGCCACGGCTGGTGCTAGCAGTTTTGAGGGCTATAGGTTTTCCTACATGTTATTAGCAGGGTGGTCATAATGTAATGGCTCTTCGGTGTATATTCCATGCATTATAAAATTGTTTTGATTTTTACATGATACTAGTTTTCACTTTTTTTATTCTTAATAAGTTTTAACTTGCTTTCGTGTGAGGAACAAATCCGGCAGTCAAAATTTCCACCACTTAACTTTCATCTGGAGCTCTGTGTCTACAGCAGGAGATTGCCAATCGAGCTTTCTACTATTTTCCGATTAGCTAGAGTGATTAGTGGTATACTAGAGCTTCATGCCGGGTGCAGATACAAGTTTCAATCTTTCCCTGATCACTACAAACAAAACTTATGGCAGTTTTTCTTAGCACTGAATATTAATTAGTGAAATATTGATTATATTTCTCATCAAAATTTCGACCACTTTACGATTAGTTAGAGGTCACAAATTTAAAGTGGATCTCTGATTTAGATGACATAATAAGTTTCAAACGTTTTCTGACCGCTACAATCCGAATTTATCGTTTCATAGCATAGATAGCTAATCGTGATTTTGACCATTTTTCACCATGAAGCTGACAAACACAATCAATACAAAAAGAAAAAAAATAACAAGAAATTAAAAATCGTTTTTTGTTTAAAAAAAAACATTAATTAAGCTGATTAAAAAAATAGAAAATAGTTTTATTTTTTTTAACAGCTAAATAGAAAAACTGCGTGCAAATCGCTTTCAGTATTCCTCACCTTAACTAACAACCTCAACTTCTATTTATTTATTCATTTTTACCACGTTTATATTAACTTGCCTTCGTGTATGTCTGTTCGGGTGGGATTTTGTAATCGATTTTAAACTAACTTCCCGACTAGCTACAGACTTTAAATTTGGCACATAGTTCAGAATTGGATGACAATGCATGAAAATGAAGAGATAGAAGACATACAAAGTAAAATAAAAAATTAAAATAAAGAAAAATTAGTATTTTCGCGATTGTCTTTTGTTGTCGATTCGATTATTTCAAATTAGTGTCACATGTCAGTTGAAAAGTTTCGTGTACAGTGAGGGAAAAAATTGATTTTAGAAGTGAGTACAAAAAAAAATCAAAATAAAAAATTTTATTTTTAAAACCCACGTTTGTGTAGTGGAGAATAATAATTAAAAAAAAAAAATTTGAAAAACGAAAAACGTGGGGCGCTTGAAATACATAACAGTACATATACACATTTTCTTACTCATACACATGCACAGCCACTTACACATCCACATACACATGCATATACACAAACATATTCCACATACACATCTACATTCAGATACAATTACAGATATTCATACACATATTCTCATGAGCACACATACACACACTAATATAACATTACTGTTATGTATTTTATGCGCTCCACGTTTTTCGTTTTTCAAATTTTTATTTTTTAATTATTATTCTCCACTACAAAAACGTGGTTTTTAAAATTATTATTTTTTATTTTGATTTTTTTTAATTTTAACTGTGACAGAAATAAAATTTTTTCGCCTTTTTAGTCTACTTGAAAGTCTACTTTAGTCTACTTTTATAAACTTTTATTAACTTTATTGACAATTCTTTCTCCTTTAATGTTCCGGGGATTAATTTTCACTCTAAAATTATGTATATCATCAGGAAAAATAAACATGCATTGTTTCGCATGAAATAAAAGTGTACAGAAAAACATCCATTACAATGGATGCAAGGTATCAGGAAAAATACAATAATCCGAATATCAAATCTTCATCTTCAAACCGTTAGCATTATTTCTTTCAAATGAGAATGCCCCTTGACTTAGGACCGCATTATCTATCTACAAACACCGCAGTAACAGGTGCACGAACTGTACCTGACACCTACACATTTCCGGTTGCTCATCACCTTTTATCTGTGTCGCGACCACTACAGTTATTGCAAAGTAAGAGCGTAATTTGTTTTTATTACCTGCCTTCTGACTACTGCTTTCATTTTTTTCTTCTTCTTCTTTCTTCTGTGTCTTAGCATTATCGCGCGTGCCTGGAGGTAAAATGAACTGATTTTTTTTTTTCGAACAAGGTCGGTGAAATGCTATCGTGAGTTCTTCAACGTCCTTCAGACTATAGATTGACCATCGCTGTGGCGATCTAACTTTGAAATATTAATGATATGTTAATAGAGGAAATTATACAGACTGTTAAATTAAGAAAGCTACTTATCATAAGTTTTTTTTCTTCTTAATTATCTAAAAGGGAACACTTTGCGGTGAATTTTGTCATTATTCCATTTTTAGAGGGAAAATGTGTCTATATGTTCACTTTTCTAGAAATTTTTTTTTTTCACTGCTAGGTTATTGATAGGATTGGTGCATTATGAAAAGTGGTGTATCTTACGTTTTCGTTCATGTGTGATGAAATCAAATAAACATTTTCTTGCTTTAGTCCATTTGAAAAAACGTGGCATAAAAGGTTTTTCTTTTTCAGTTTTAGTTCTGTGTCTGTTAGTTTGTTTGTTTATCGTTGGAAAACGGTCAAAATTTCATATGGGGGTATTTTATATTTGATGATAAAATGGCAATAAATTACACTCGTAGGAAACGATTGAAACTTATTGTGGTCCAATACAAAGTTCCATTTGAAATTGGGACTATACAGCAAGCGATCGAAATTTCGATTGCAGAACTTTCTCTCCGCGGACATAAAAGTTAATTAAATAAAACAAGGTGAAAACTGCACCTCAATAGTGCTCACATATTTTGAATGTTGACCGAGTCATTACATAACCTCCTACTAAATTTTTAAAGGAGAATGCGTACCTTACTATGAAAAATTGTTTTTTCAAAAACGTTTCATAATAGTCGTTTTTCAAAACCAGTATTTATATATTTTTTAAGTTCATGCAAATAAACTCTTTGGGTGTTATCAAACTTGTTGAATATCTTAAAATTAGTCTCAACTGTGAAAGCGAGATATAACTTTCCAAAATGAATACTTTCACTACACAATGTAGGGTCGAAAGGCAAAGGGCGAGACTCGAGCGGGTGCTATTGGAGAAAATTGACAATGTGATAAAGAAAATAAATATTAAAAGATCCAGAATCCTTTTATTAAAATTTTTTATAATACATGTTGAAACGAGAGACCGCCAGCTGCATCGAGGACGATGCAAGTTCCTAGCATTTCACTGAAGTCTGAAGCTGTTAAGTTAAAAAATGGGCTACAATGTTCTCTAGTGGTTCGATAGGCGTCTCCTAAACAGAACTTTTTAGTTGTCCCCATGTCTAGGAGTCGAAGAGATTGTTCGAAAGCTGCTAATTCAATTTGTTCAGGTTGTTTCAGCATGCAGTCGCCTGCTTATTGTTCGCCCTTAATTTTTAGGTCGTTTCGGAAAGTTCTATTACCCCTTACAGTTTCGTCCATTAGTTTCTAAGGAAATAAGAAGACACGATACGTCGTAGCGAGAGAAGCTTTCAATACCAAATTCTATTTTACCTACATGACATATTTAAAATTTAAAGTATTGAGAAAAAAGAGTTCATGTGAACCTACCCTAAACCATGAAGTTTCAAATACTGAAAGAAATTCAAAATATCAAAATCCAAACAAATTATGTCAGTATTACTTAAGATTACGCAGTGAGGAAATTATCCTATTAGAATTTGCTTGCATTTTAATATTTTTAAAACATTTTTTCAGTATTTGAAAGTTCATTGTTTATTCTAAGCTTATGTAAATTCACTTTTTCTACATATTAAATTGCTAAGGAAACAGAATTAGCCATGAAAAGTTTCTTCCCCGTTATAGCGCCCTCTTAAGCAATATTGGCAGTTTATGAGGTAAAATATATCTCGGTCTTCAAAAGCAATTGAAATAATTTCAATAACAAAATAGTTACGTCGATCAATTGGAATTAAAGAAAAAGTAAATAGGTATTTTATTCAAGGATAACTTTAATTAGCAATAGTTGCTAGGTGCTTTATTAAAAAGGAAACTAAAGGGTCAATCTACAAAAAGTATCATAGACAGTTATTTCATTTTTACAAGAAAATTTTTTCAAGCAATGTAAAAATGCTTATTTAACTTAACTTTATATTTTATGCTTTTAATTTAATATTTTTATTTAATTATATCACGGTGTAAATAAGCATATTTTCATTGTCTGAAAATTGAATTCGTTTTAAATGATGTTTTTTTTTCTTTGTTTAAACAGTGTGTTATAGCGAATGATTTCAGCATTTTTATGGTTCACAGTTTTTGCTGAGACTTCATTTTTGATGAGTGTTTTTTTCTTCTTCCTAAGTTAGCTCATAGTCTCGTGAAACCTAAAATGTTTTCGATTTAACCTTCAAATCAAAATGACTTGAACAAAAACTTAGAGTTAAATATTTTTTTTCCTTCGTTTAACTATAAAGAAAATATATTTTATTCATTCTATACAAACTTTTTAAGATTAGTAGCATTTTTATTTTATCACTTTCTTTTAGTTGGTTTTTAAATATAATTTTTTTTAAAATATTAGTTCAAAATCTTCGTTAAAATTAAACCTTAGCTTAAATTCTTTGAAATTTATCAATACTATATTTAATTATCTAAATTGAAACATACATAATTCGCTGAAATGAAACACTATTCAATACCTTCTGAAACGAAATGTTATTCCAAATCGTTTTTACGAAAAATATTACTGTTTTATCTGTCACTTCAGTTTTAGTTTAGTAGCATTTTCATTTCATAATTTTCTTATATATTTATAGATAATTTTGAACTACAATTTTTGAAACATTAGCTTAAATTAGACTGCCAAGCGGTCATTAAATTTTTCGTGCCATTTAATCCAAATTCAATATTGTTTTAAGATTTTTGACCTAATTAATATTTAGGATATAATTATTTCAATTTTTTGATAATGTTGAATAGGAATTAGTTTTTATAAAGAAGTGATGATTTACAAAACCACGGAAAGATATTTTTATTTGAGATTCTTGTCAATGGTAGACAACACTCTGGTTTGAACAAATTGAAATAACATAGTGAAATTTTATAGATGGAAACCAAATCTTTTCTGATATTAAGCACTTTCATATTCTCCAAAATAATAAACCATTTCAAATCGATTGTCCAAAATTCTTTCTTTATTGCAGTCTTAATGGTTATAGTGATGGTTTTCGAAATGAAATTTCGAGTAATTTCAGTTCAAACCCTTTGATATAAGGGACTATTCTTAAATCTCCCCAAATTTTTTTAAATCTTTTAATTTGTTAAAATGAAAAACCAATTTAAATGTTTTGAAAGGAAAGTGTATTTAAATTCTCTGCAATGAGATACTACTTTGAATCTAGCAAATGAAACACTATATGGAAGGATTTCATATAATTCAAATCTAGTGAAATGAAGCACTATAACAAATCTCTTTGGAACACTCTTTCACAAAAACAAAACAAAATGGAACACTCTTTCAATTTTTCAGCTTTTTTTGTTTTGTTTAATTTTTCTTGTTAAGTATTTTGATTACCAGCAGCTGAATTTTGCCGTAGAAGTTGTGAGGGAGTTCGCTGTACAATATGCATGGGAAAACTAATATTTTCGAATTCTTATATTCATTGCTGTAATATAGTTTTCCATAGATTAATTCAAATACCACATGCATTTCAGTTAACTTACAATAGTAACAATAAGTTGATATTGATCAACATTTCCTGCACGCGGCTCTCTGTTTTATTTTGTTATCTTTTTCGCTAGCGCCTAATTCTACAATGCTTTATTGTTTGTTTTTTTTTCAGAACATTAAATGCCATTACAAATCCCTATTGTCTTTCCTTAATTGCTAGATGTATTGTTTCAAAGTAAATAAAAACAATAATGTCTGTCTATCTGCTACCAATAAACGTTTCGTTTTACGGTTTAGTTATACGACTACATCATTCTATAGATCTCGGTGAAAAATAATAATATAAGGTCTCAAAACTATTAAGCATTCATTATTGTGATTGTTAGTCTGTATCTGACTTTTTGATAATTGATGTGCAAAAGGTAATTACAAGAGCCATTGACTACATTCTGTTCACATTAAGAAATAACCAGAATATTGTTTTCCAAACTTAAATCTTTTATTTTTAGGAATTATTATGCCTTATCTATTAAAAGTGGCGAAGCTTTTATTTAATCTTATATTTAATTTGTACTTTTAAATTAGCATTAAAATTTCATTTTATTTAAATTTGTTGTGTTAACCGCATTAAAGAAAGCGCTTAAATACTTACAGTGCGTATTAAGGAACTGGTGTTGCGATAATTTGTAATTTAAATTTTCTTACTGAATTTTATCACATTTACCAAATTTTCCCTTATTATAAAATCTTATTGTAGTATTCATCTTTCCAAAATCATGACCGAAGCACTTCGATAAAAATTACCGAGCTTCTTGGTGTTCCCATAGAGCCAGAAACACGGAAAATTTTACCATATTCTAATAGTAGTGACCATACTTTTTTTCTTAGTGTAATATTGTATTTTTTACAGTAGAACTAAGGGTTTCACACCAGCTCATTTTCACTCGCTAAACACCACAACAGGTTTCACAAATGCTTTCCGATTTTTTTACAATTCGATCTTTATTCTCTCAGTCATCTGATTCTAAATCATTTAAATCTAAATCATTTAAATCTAATATTTTTGTCTACGGAATATTTTCGAACACAGTCAGAAATGACAGTATTCGTCAATATTTTAACAGCAAACTTATATGTCTTAAGTTATTGAAAAAATTAATACATATAATAGTTCAAATTCTAGAATTAATATCGATATTTCTCTTTTATATGAAAATATACCAAGTAAAAATTTATTTGTTCTCTATTTAAAAGAATTAATTAAATTTAGAACACAAAAACGAATCTCAATTAATAATCTTAATTAATTTGCAGCTTAATTATTATCAGAAATTTAAATTTAGCACAATATGTTAAAAAAATGACTTTACGTATGTATATTTGTCAATGTATTAAATAAAATTAACAATTTGATATTGTTCAGTGGTATTTACTGATTGCGCTAACGCGCATCTTTTTTGCTCATATTTTTTGTTTTTGTTTATTTGTTTGTTAACATTAGTCTTTGAACTCACAGAAAGCTGTATAAGGATTAAGAATTAGAATATATACACTGCTCTACAACAATGGTTGGGACGCTTTAAATTTTTGACATTTTTTCAGATTTCTCAAAAAGTACTGTGATGATTATTTTATAAATTTAGAGATTTAGATCTCGTGATTGCATATATTCAACTAAAAACATTAAAGCTTTCTTAGGTTTGTGGGACGATCAATAAGTTAGGAACGAGAAGTAGTGATTTTGAACACCTTAGCCACGAAATATAGCAATCAGCGTGTAATTTGTATAGATTACTTTGGTTATTATTATCGATAACTGGATGAAATTTTCTAAATTTATCGATATAATCTTATAATAAATTTATCTTTATCTTTTGTAAATTTGTCTTATTAATTCATTGAGAAATAAACATTTTTTTTTGAAAAAAGAATTTTTTTGGCTTATGTTTTTTTTTATTATAACTTAAAAGTTTTCAATAAAATTAAACAAAATTTTCTAAGTAGTGTTTACTAATAACAAAATGTCATTTTAAAATCCGAAGCAATGCATTACAAATTGCGCAAGAAATGAGTATTTAAAGTAATTCTTACATATTGCGGATGCATGGACAACATTTAAGAGAATACTTTCACAATTTTGTTGCAAATCCTATATGTTAACTGACGAAAAGTAACGGATTTGAATAAGGTTCATATGAATTTTTCTAGTTGTTTTTGCACTTAAAAAAAAAACGAAAGTTTTGATAAAGGATTTTCCACAAATTTCATTTTGTATTATAAAGAAGAAGAAAATTTTAAAAAAAATTGACAGAGCAGGATATGCATGCATAAGTAGAAAACATATAAAATAAAACACTTCCACACTATAAAAAATTCCAGATCAAATTTTGGTATCAAGTACCAGCACTTGGAGGTGTAAATCCATAAATTCCATTTTACCGTAGAATCCATTTTTACCATAAAATATTGCACCGTAAATTTCTGAAAGTAATATCTATTTAATTAGAGTGATTCAGTGATTTTACGGTGATTATTATTACAAGAATCAAGGAGTGTCGCTTTTTTTTGCAATACGTTTCTGTAAAAATGGATGTTATGGTGAAAAGTAGCTGCACCCTGAGTGCCGGTATCATTTTTTGTACCGTAATTTGTTCCATAATTTTTTGCTGTGCAGTCTTTTATTTCCGGTATAATTTTTGAGAAATGCTTCTACTTTTTTGAACACGCACTTTTTTGGCATTTAATTAGATGTCAAAAAATTATAACGAAGAAAAAAAAATCACATTATGTGTAAAAAAAAATTCTTTTTGCTGATGTCCCCCGTAGTCATGATTCCCCCCCCCCCATTATTTTCAATTAAAAAAAAAAGGTCCCCCTCCATCCTGGCATGCTATTTTCCACTTTGGTCAGTATTATTTCCAGAAATAAAAGCAAATCTACTTTACATGTGGTGGACATTAACTGTTTTGTTAGAGCATCTTACATGTATACAATCTCATTATTTGAGCTCGGAATAATTAAATCGGTGGTTACATGAAGGTTAACATGATATTATTTTTCTGGAGCGTTCCTAGGTTGATTGGCGATGCATAGAAATTGATGTTAAGGTCATTACATTCCTCGCTTTGCAAGTTTCCGCCAGACTCTTTAAAAATATACTCCCCAGATAGCTTTGTTAGCAGCATCCGGAGACCATCTTATTGTGTCTACTAATCGTCTGGATCAAATATAGTAATTAGCCGGTTGGATGTACAGCCTATACAATGACGTATTGTTTCTCTTCGATGTATCTTTCAGTTTAGCTTCTATTGCAACTTCCCGTGTTGATAATATAATAATTTTGAGGATTTTTATTTTTCTTGTCTGCCTGCACACCATTGTTGGATTTAGTGCTTTTATATCGTGCACTTTTTTTGCGATGGATTGATTTATCTATTTGAAGAAATATATTTGTTTTTAATCTGAAATATGGAAATGAAGTTAACCTTTGATTTAGTCTTGGGCATAAAATTGTACAATGTAATCAAAGTAGAAATATGACTGACTACTCCTACGCCTTTAATTCAATTTAATGTAGTATAATTATGGATGATTATTAACCCTGTGACGCTGAAATTTCTTTAAACAACTTTTTTTTTTACTTTTTATTCTTTCGTATCAATTTAGTTCAAAATAAGTGAAACATATTATATTTAGCATTTTAATAATTTTTTATTATGAAATACTGCCTCAGACACCGGTGTCTTTTTTTCGCTGAAGGTAAAATTTTCGAAACATGGCTCTCCTCCTAACAGTAATTTCTCACTTTTTGTACTTTTTTATACCTATGTGAAACAGTAATTCATCATTGAAATTTCTTTAATTTTTAAAAATCAATTAATTATACAATGCATGATGGTTCGTTGGAAAGGCTTAGTTTAAATATGCTATTAATTTGTGTAGACGATAGTTTAAATGTCAAAATCAGACGCAAATATGTACATTCTCGGAATAAACATGCCTCTTTTTTGGCGACTTTGAATTTTCAACCGAAAAGGGTGAGGGCGAAATAAAAGAGGGTGGGACAGCCGGGAAACGTAATTTAGGAAAGGGAATGGTGTAAAACTTTGTCCCCGTTTTGTTAACTTACCCTTTTTGAATAATTCGTTATAGGTTTATTACTTTTTATTCGACTCTGACAGTTTTTGCGTACAATTTCAAAATTCATTTATCCAAAGACAATTTCATGCAAAATTTAACTATTTTGAATAATGTATTATTTTTTATTATTTAACTTAATATTGAGATTGTGAATTGTAAGATGCACAAATTATTACGTCCTTTCAAATTATGCAATTTTATATCACAAAATACAAAATCAGAACAAACCCAGCCAAATAATTTTCGAGAAGTAAATTTCAGAAAAAGAAATGATTGCGTTTAAAATGTGCATTTTTCATTTTAATAATTTTAGTTTGTAAATTTTTTTTTAATAGTTTTTAAGTAAGTTTACCCAAACTCAGTCGGCCGCAAAAGAACTAAAAGATATTTTGTGACAATATTTCTTTATTTTAAAGAATGCGCACCATCATATGTAAGAAAAAAAAAACCCAGAAAAAAGTGTGGATAGTTTTTATATAACCTTCTAGAGCTGCTACTGAAAACCGCAGGAATTCTACGGAATGTCCGGGTCAGTTGAAGGTGTCTCACTCAAATTTATCTACCGGTTAACTACCTGTTATCTTAGGGATATTATATAAGCACATGCATATCAGTAATTCTTACATAAACCGATTTCTTCTGAATTTCTCTTCTTTTTAAATGAGTGTGTCCGGTTAATACTTAGGGTACAACTCTTAAATAGTATTTTGAATTATTATAAAATGTCATGAAACCTAATGGAAAGTCATTAAAAATGAAAATAAAATTCTTAGAATTTCTAATTTCTTTCTTAAAAAAGGGAATCTTTCGGAAAAATTTTGGGACGCAATGCAAAATTTTTTATTAAAAAAAAACTTTGATATCTTCAGAAATTCCAAATAAAAAAGTATCATAAATTATTTTCAATACTTACTTTAATTGTCTTCGGAACATTAAAGAATTATTTCTACTGGACCACAAGAAATCAATTGAATACTTGATATATGCAGTGCAGTGAGAAATGCAGAAAGATATTTATTTATTTATTTAAAAATAAAGTACACTGTAGAAAAATCCTAATCAAATTGCGGTAAAAAGTACCGGCACTCAAGATACATTTTACCGTCATATCTATTTTACCGGAACATATTAGGGAACAAAAAACCTGATATGGCGTAATTTTTGCAGTAATAATTACGGTAAAATCAACGAATCTACTAATTAAACGAACTATTTAAATAAATAGTATTATAATAATAATGGTAAAAAAAGGATTTAACGGGTGATGCACTCAAAGTATTTACAATGTAATTTGATCCGAAATTTTTTACAGTGTATCGAAAAATATTTCTTATCTACACTTAGGATGCCATCTCTAAAGTAAGTCTTCTGACTTTAATGGGTTAAATATCTTTTGGCCTGGAGCTAAATTTATTTTACTTAATTTGTTTCGTGTAGTTTTTCAGTTATATCAGGCTGTTTTCTTAATTTTAATGAAACTTTTCCGATATTCCTTTCATTCTTTTATTTTTCACTGTCGTCGTTCACTGTTGTATGCTTGAAAATATATTAATTAGTAGAGATTTTGTTTTCCAACCGGGTAGAAATTTTGCAGTTTCAAGGGGGAAATGAGGTTAGTCTCATAACACTTAATTTTTAATGCCGACTCCTTGGTATCTTCTGAAAATAAATTTAGGGTATGCTTCACTGAACTCATTCATGCGAAAGTACATTTAATTCGAAATCCATTTAATTTGCTTATTGAAAAGTTCTTGATGTTTCATAAGATTTTTTCCTGTACTAAAAAGTGATCCTCAAGCAAAATATATGTTTCAAGTGAAATTAATGCAAATCTCAATCATAAGTGACGAAAAGAGCTCTCCGGGTATTGTTTCTTTTTTCAAGTCAGTCTTTTCAATTACGTTGCAAATGAACACGACTTAAGAAAATAGATCGGGAGTCGAAAGTGACCTATTTGCGAGTAAAAGTCAGTGTATCCAAATAATTAGTGAAGTAAAAACAATCACAGGCACACCATTAAATAAAAAGTAACATTATAACACACATGTTTGTTATGCTAATATTTTTTCTAGAAATTGCTACATTCATTTGTTTCACTTAAATAAGTTTTAATAATTACTTACCAAATAAATAAAATAAAATAAAATAAAATAAAATAAAATAAAATAAAATAAAATAAAATAAAAAAGCACAACTTTGAAAGCAATGGTTGATCAAAATTTTTCTATGTTAAAACGGGATGTTTGAAATGTGTGAACATATAATCAAAATCTTTTGAGTTTTTGATGGAGGAATGCATTGATGGAGAACAAGGAGGAAAAAACTTTGTTAAAAATTACCGTATTGTATAATAATGACATTTATGGCAAAATAATAGTAATAATAATAATTCTGGTAATAAATACCAAAATACGTGGTATTTAAATAATTTATTTGATAATTTTTCTGTCCTTATAGTAATGGTTTACCGGAAATTCTGGTTTTTAAAATAGTTCTCATTACCACTTATTAATAAAAAAGTACAAAGCAATAAAGTAAATTTAACTGAATAAATGTTTTTTATGCCGTGCTCTAAGGAATATTGAGAAAATTACTAAATTTTACCACATTTACCAAACTTTATGACATAATATAAAACCGTATTTTATTGTTTATTTTACTAAACTCATTACTGATATGCTTCGGTAAAATTTGCCGAGCTTTTTGGCATTCACATAGGACCAGAAACACGGTAAAGTTTACTATATTCTGGTAGTTTTGATCAAACTATTCTTATCTCAGTGTAGTATTATGTATGAAGGAGGAATGAGTTAAAATTGGTGGGGCAATCATTGAAATTAACCTATTGCAGAAATTACATTGAAATTAGGCTGATTTTGTTTCGGATTGTTTAATAACAAAAGTAAATGATATTGCTTTACATCGGTAATTAATTCAAAAATTTATACGGGTTGTTTATTAAACCTTTTTCAGTGTTATTTTCCTCACTAGTGTCTTATTTGTCATATCGGAGATTTGTATACATGAGTACGTATTATAGGTGAGATTTTGTGACAATTTGTTTATTGCTGGAGGACAACACTTTGAACTGAACCTGCTTCTGAAAGGAGAAGCTCATAAATTACGTCTATGTTTTGGCAGTGCGCCGCGCTAAGGGCAAATTGCCTACGTACAATCTTTTAATTACCGTGCCAAGGCTTCNTATAACATGCTGTAAAAATTGTAATACCTCATAAAATGCTTATTCCATGCACAGTTTAAATAAGTGTATTATACTCAATATAAAAAAGTTTACTTCAAAGCTTTATCTCAAATAGAAAAAATTCCTTAGGGATTTAATTAAGATTAAGACACAAAATAATCATCTATGCGAAAAAGTACTTTAAAGTCAGACTGCTGAGCAAGTTTCTGTATTAGAACAATTTAAAATCCTTCATAACTTTTTTAAAAATGCAGATAGAGAGATGAATTTTTTTCTGTACATTTGAAATACTTTGAAGTTTTATTATAAGCAATAAAAAAAAATTTGGTATTTTTGTCATTTTTTGGGTACTGTGACCCCTTAAAAAAGGGAAACTTTCTCAAAATGTTGGGACGCAATGCAAAATGAAAAACTTTGACATCGTAAGAAATTCCAAATAAAAAAGTATTATAAATTTTTTTTCAATACTTACTTTAATTGTCTTCGCAGCAATTGTAAATCATTGCGTGTCAGACGGAGCATTAAAGAATAATTTCTACTGGACTACAAGAAATCAATTGAATGCTTGATATATGCAGTGGAGTGAGAAATGTAGAAAGATATTTATTTATTTATTTAAATATAAAGTACACTGTAGAAAAATTCTGATCAAATTGTGGTAAAAAGCACTGGCACTCAAGATACTTTTTACCGTAATATCTATTTTTACCGGTACATGTTATTGAACAAAAAACCTGATATACCGTAATTTTTACAGTAATAATTACCGTAAAATCAATTAATCACTCTCATTAAATAAATATTATTGTAATAATAACGGTAAAAATGGATTTTTCAGGTGATGCACCCTAAGTATTTATAATGTAATTTGATCCGAAATTTTTTATAATGTATCGAAAAATATTTCTTATGTACTTAGGATGGCAGCCGTCTCTAAAATAAGTCTGTTGGCTTTAATGGGTTAAATATCTTTTGGCCTGGTGCTAAATTTATTTTGCTTATTTAATTTGTTTCGTGTAGTTTTTCAGTTATATTAGGCTGTTTTCTTAATTTTAATGAAACTTTTCCAACATTCCTTTCATTCTTTTACTTTTCACTGTCGAAGATTTGTATGCTTGAAAATATATTAATTAGTAGCGATTTTGTTTCCCAACCGGGTAGAAATTTTGCAGTTTCAAGGGGTAATTGAGGCTAGTCTCATAACACTAGATTTCTAATGCAGACTCCTTGGTATCTTCAGATTGAAAATAAATTTGGGGTATGCTTTATTGAATTTTCATGTGAAAGTACATTTAATTCGAAATCCATTTAATTTGCCTATTGAAAAGTTCTTGATTGTTTTATAAGATTATTTCTTGTACTAAAAAGTGATCCTCAAGCAAAATATATGTTTCAAGTGAAATAAGCGCAAATCTCAATCATAAGTGACGAAAAGAGCTCTCAAGGTATTGTTTCTTTTTTCGAGTCAGTCTTTTCAATTACGTTGCAAATGAACACGACTTAAAAAAAATAGATCGGGAGTCGAAAGTGACCTATTTGCGAGTAAAAGTCAGTGTATCCAAATAATTAGTGAAGTAAAGACAATCACAGGCACACCATTAAATAGAAAGTAACATTATAACACACATGTTTGTTATACTAATATTTTTTCTAGAAATTGCTACATTCATTTGTTTCACTTAAATAAGTTATAATAATTATTTACCAAATAAATAAATAAATAAAATAAAATGAAAAACGCAACTTTGAAAGCAATGGTTAATCAAAATTTTTCTATGCTAAAACGGGTTGTTTAAAATGTGTGAACATATAATCAAAACCTTTTGAGTTTTTAATGGAGGAATGAGCTTCTACATGGAGAAAGAAATTCTGTTAAAAATTACCGTACTGTATGGTGATGACATTTATGGCAAAAGAAAGGAAACATAATTCTGGTAATAAATACCAAAATATGAAGTATTTAAATCATTTATTTGATAATTTTTCTATGGTAATGGTTTACCGGAAATTCTAGTTTTTAAAATAGTTCTCATTACCACTCATTTAGTAAAAAAGTACAAAACATTAAAGTAAATTTAACTGAATAAATGTTTTTTATGCCATGCTCTAAGGAATATTGAGAAAATTACTAAATTTTACCACATTTACCAAACTTTATGACATAATATAAAACCGTATTTTATTGTTTATTTTACTAAACTCATAACTAATATGCTTCGGTAAAAATTGCCGAGCTTTTTGGCGCTCACATAGGGCCAGAAACACGGTAAAGTTTGCTATATTCTGGTAGTTTTGATCAAACTGTTTTTATCTCAGTGTAGTAATATGAATGAAGGAGGAATGAGTTAAAATAGGTGGGCAATTAACCTATTGCAGAAATTACATTAAAATTAAGCTAATTTTGTTTTAGATTGTTTAATAACAAAAGTAAATGATATTGCTTTGCATCGGTAATTAATTCAAAAATTCGTACGGGTTGTTTATTAAACCTTTTTCAGTGTTATTTTCCTCACTAGTGTTTTATTTGTCATATCGGAGATTTGTATACATGAGTACGTATTATAGGTGAGATTTTGTGACAATTTGTTTATTGCTGGAGGACAACACTTTGAACTGAACCTGCTTCTGAAAGGAGAAGCTCATAAATTACGTCTATGTTTTGGCAGTGCGCCGCGCTAAGGGCAAATTGCCTACGTACAATCTTTTAATTACCGTGCCAAGGCTTCTTTTACTGGAAGAACAAAATGTTTATGAATGATAGCGGGAATCAACTGGAAGTGGAAAAGCAACTGTTTTATTTTTATCCCTTAGTTTTTTTTCTCCTTTTTTTTTCAACGTACAATTTTGATTCAAAGCGAAGACACCCGATTATTTTGGTAGCTCTTTCGTGGAATCTAGAAGTACTTGCTTACCATTTCTAGATGAGATAACGACCTTCTGAAAATGTAACCACTTTCCTAGCGATGCGAGTCGCGATCCCGCCAAAATTCATTAATGTGATTTTGATGTGAGGAGTAATGGTTAAATTCTTTAGTTTCTTGGCGACGCAAGCCAGTCTTCATTAATCTAAAGTCCACATTTCCTGCGCATTTTTTTTAATTTTTTTTATTTGTCGATGAGAGAATTCAGCAATCCTTTTGGCATTCATGCTTTATGATTATATTATTTTGGGAATAATTAGTTACGGAAAATCTCTTCTGTTAAGGGTCAGAAATCTGGCAATAGTTAAATTATATCAATTTTTTAACCATAACTTAGTAAAAGTTTATTCGAAAAACAGAGCTGATTCAAATGTACTTTTTAAAAGCAATCGGTATTTATTTTTGATATAGTAATCTAATTATGATTACAAGTAATTGTATTTAAAGGCAATTATAACTTCTGATTATAAGAACCGATATTATTTTAACCAGAATATCCAATAACCGTAATAGAAAGTAATGCTAGTAATAATAAGTAGTCATGATTTGCGGTTACATGTAATCAGGGTCTACAACTAAGAATAAGCATGATTACATAGTTGCTAAGATTACTAAGAATAATCATGATTACATGATTACATAGTTAATCATGATTACATAGCGATGAACCATAGTATCGATCACTATAACTTTAATATAGTGCCTACTCGAACCATATTATCGTATTATAAGTATTTTCAATCGAATTTTTTTTTTTTTTTTTTTTTTTTTTNTTTTTTTTTTTTTACATTTAAAAAAAAAATTTCTGTAGATAACATTCTGACTAATCTTAACTTCGCGTAATTGCACCCAGATTCATAGAAAAAATATTGACTGTTTTAACTTGATTGTTATAGTATTGACTGTTTATTGAGTATATTACTTGTTTAAAATCTCGATTTTAAAATATGTATGGCAAGTAATACTTAAGTTAATCGTGTCTCGGTGTGTGGTATTTCATCTTTCTTGTTATTCTCATTTAATAACTTCCTCCAATCAATTTACAAATTAGAGTTTATTAGCTTCCGTTTCCGGCTCGTTGGGAGCTAACAATAAGTACAATTTTATGATTTGCGCAGAAAGGCTTAAAATTGTTTAAAATTTTGGGAAGACATTCAAACCATTTAAAATAAAGGGTCATTTTTGTATACATTTATGATATATTTTTATATTTAATATTATATATTAATATATAATATATTATAATTCATATATTATATATAAAAATATATAATATAATTATTATATTATATATTTTTCATGAATGAAATTATTTGATGTAAAATTTGGTTAGTTGTTGTATCAATCTAAAAAATACTATATTTTTAAAAATGTATTATATTCGAAATGAATATTGCTTTTATTTAAGTTTTTAGCTTTTTATTTACTTCAAAAATGCATAAATAAACAAATAAAATAACCTGAAATCTGAGTTTTCATTTAAGTTCATTTTTTAACAATAATACAAAAAAATTAAGAAAGATAATTATTTATAGTTAATTCTATTTATAAAGTGTGCACACGCCTGATGCTAACTAGAAAAATTGTTTATTATAAAGGCATATAAAAATTGAGAAAAAAATATATTTACAGGTAATGCACATACAATTATCCTAAACAAATTATTCCAAAAGACATATAATTATTCCTAGTATTTTATAAAAAGTGGCAATCGCCTTAAGATTCCTGGAAAAAATCGTTACTGGTAATACACTAAAAAATTTAGAAAGTAAATTATACCTAATTCATTTTGTTTATAAAAAGTGCAATAGCTTAAAGATAACTGGAAAAAATTGTTACTTGTAATACACTAAAAAATTGAGAAAGTTAATTTTTCCTAGTTATTTCCATTTATAAAAAGTGCAATAGTCTAAAGGTTATGGGAACAAATTATTACTTGTAATATACTAAAAAATTGAGAAAGTAAATTATTCCTAGTTAATTCTACTTATAAAAAGTGCAATAGTTTAAAGATTATGGGAGCAAATTATTACTTGTAATACACTAAAAAATTGAGAAAGTAAATTATTCCTAGTTAATTCTATTTATAAAAAGTGCAATAGTTTAAAGATTATGGAAAAAATTATTACTTGTAATACACTAAAAAATTGAGAAAGTAAATTATTCCTAGTTAATTCTATTTATAAAAGGTGTAATAGTTGAAAGATTATGGGAACAAATTATTACTTGTTATACACCAAAAAAATTGAGAAAGTAAGTTATTCCTAGTTAATTCTATTTATAAAAAGTGCAATAGTTTAAAGATTATGGGAACAAATTATTACTTGTAATACACTAAAAAATTGAGAAAGTAATTTATACCTAATTCATTCTGTTTATAAAAAGTGCAATAGCTTAAAGATAACTGGAAAAAATTGTTACTTGTAATACACTAAAAAATTGAGAAAGTTAATTTTTCCTAGTTAATTCTATTTATAAAAAGTGCAATAGTCTAAAGATTATGGGAACAAATTATTACTTGTAATATACTAAAAAAATTGAGAAAGTAAATTATTCCTAGTTAATTCTACTTATAAGAAGTGCAATAGTTTAAAGATTATGGGAGCAAATTATTACTTGTAATACACTAAAAAATTGAGAAAGTAAATTATTCCTAGTTAATTCAATTTATAAAAAGTGCAATAGTTTAAAGATTATGGGAACAAATTATTACTTGTAATACACTAAAAAATTGAGAAAGTAAATTATTCGTAGTTAATTCTATTTATAAAAAGTGCAATAGTTTAAAGATTATGGAAAAAATTATTACTTGTAATACACTAAAAAATTGAGAAAGTAAATTATTCCTAGTTAATTCTATTTATAAAAGGTGTAATAGTTGAAAGATTATGGGAACAAATTATTACTTGTTATACACCAAAAAAATTGAGAAAGTAAGTTATTCCTAGTTAATTCTATTTATAGAAAGTGCAATAGTTTAAAGATTATGGGAACAAATTATTACTTGTAATACACTAAAAAATTGAGAAAGTAAATTATTCGTAGTTAATTCTATTTATAATAAGTGAAATAGTTTAACGATTATGGTAACAAATTATTACTTGCAATACACTAAAAAATTGAGAAAGTAAATTATTCCTAGTTAATTCTATTTATAAAAAGTGCAATGGCTTAAGTATTCCTGTAAAAAAAATTGTTACTTGTAATACACTAAAAAATTGAGAAAGATAATAATTGCTAGTTTTTATTCTCCTCTATTTAAAAGAAATGTTTATTCTATTTATAAAAATTGAAATGGCTTAAAGATTACTTGACAAAATTTTCACACTACTACACTCAAATATTGAGGAAGAAAAATTTTTACTGACAATACACAAAATAATTGGCACATAAAATTATCAATAGACAATTTTATTTACTAAAATTACAATCGCCTGAAGATTACTGGTAAATTTTGTACTGATAACACACAAATTATTCATAGTTAATTCTATTTATGAATAGTGCAATAACTTAAAAATTACTGGAAACATTAGTCAAAATTCACCCCAACCTTGACTCGACTTTCTTTATTTAGTGTTTAACATTGACAACGCCTAATTTAACTCAGAACAAAAGCTTGATAAAAATAAATCATTCTTAAAGGGTTTAATAAAACAGGAAGATGGCATTGTAAATTGACACATATATGTTTTTTAATGCAGATGTTTCACGGCCTTAAGTTTAATTGCGAAAACTTGTTAATGATATAGTTAGTTCAAGCATTTTCCTTGTCTTTTGGTTTTTAATAGTTATATTATACTAATTACCATTAAATATATCCTTAATGAATTTAAAACATTGAAATATTTGTAATATTCAGTTTGTAAATTATAAGGCTTGAAAATAATGTGTTTCATTTTTCATGATTAATATCTTTCGCTTCATGCCATTACTAATTGTAAATTTCATGTTATAAATCTGTTTTTATTATTCTTTGAAATAAAAATAATAATATCTAAAAATTAATTGCGTTTATTATTATATTCAACATTCCCACCTCCTTATTAAATAAGTGACTTTGAAACTGTTACTTTATATCTTAGCTATTTTATATCTAGCAGTTATAGTAACTATCACGTGGTTAATAACATTTCCAACATTATTGTTTATTTCTTATTATGTAAATTTTAATTTACAGGTTTTCATTTTGATACTTTTTCTTAAAAAAGTTATCAAATTTTCTATTTTGATGTTTAAAATATTTAACAACAGCACTTAGAGTTATAAAAATTAAGTTAAAAGAATAAAATACAAGTTGTGATTGTTCATGATAAATTCTTTTTGTATAACATAATACAAGTTATACCAGGTTATTTTACGAATGCTTTGCATGCAATATACATAAATGTAACAGTATGTTTTTACATGTTGTGCTAATGTTAGTTTTATTCAGTTTTATTTTTGACATTTCTCTACAGAAAATGAAAATTTTATAAATAAGCCACTTTTAATAATTAGGTATATTTAATTGGATACGGAAATTGATGTATAGTTTAAAAAGAATAATAAAAAAACTAGAAAGAAAAAAATTATTATAAAATAAAAAAATTACATTAAACAAGCATAAATTTTGGAAATAGGAGTGTCAGGTTTTTAAAATTTTCTATTTTCAACTTTAAATTGGAGATTATATCCGTGAACATACAATTAAATAATGAATTCGTTTTTGGATATGTAATTAATTGAGGAGGAATATCTTCTAATTTAGATACAGGAAAAAAATTTATTTAGGATTTTTTTTTTTTTTTTTTTTTTTAAANATCCGCCATTAGTTTTTTTTTTTTTTTTTTCTTTGAAAAAAATCAACCGATTTGAAATTTCTAGATGAAGTAGATTAAAGCATAAATTTTTCTGATTTGTAAAAACTTTTATGAAACTAATGTAATTCATAGCAAATCTAATAAAATTACATCTCTTATTAGAGAAATTCCATAGCATATTAAACTTCCTATGTAATTTTTAATATGTATATACATTTGCACTTCTTATAGCTGAAATTTTCTTTGATTTCAGTTAGCATAAGAAACACTATTTGTTTTAATTTCTCTTTAATATTTTCTTAAATATTAATTTAAAAAATATACATATTTCTTTATAAATTCTTTTTTTCAAATTTAATGTGAGTTTAAAGTATTTTTCTTTGAAGTCTAAATGATATGCACATACGTCAAACTGTAGGCTCAAAACAAGTTCTAAGTTTAAACAGCTTTTTTTTTCTTTCCTTTTCTTTTTTTAAAGAAATTCTAACTCCATTCCTCCATTAGCAGCAAGCAAGGAAGCAATTAAAGGACAACTCTATTTGCCTAAATATACCATTTATATATTTGAAAGGTGTATAGCCGCACAGTATCATTTCAGCCTTTGGGTTGAGTGAACTTTTGAAGTTTGACCTTTTTGTGTAACGGATACTAATTTAATATCGATAGCTTTTTGGCGATAATTAAAAACTTTCTGTTTGTAATTTTACCTTTCTAGAAATGCAATAAAATGTCTCTTTGGAATCGATTTAAATTTTTTGTTGCTTAATTAAAGTTTAGGATGAAATCCATTTTCCTGTTAGCTTGTTTAGTTTAAGAAAACTAATTTGCCTTTGATTTTATGTCTTGCACCTGATTTTTCAAACTGTAAACTATGTTATTATCAATAAGAATTTTAGAATTAACGTTACATTTTTAATAACCTATATCAAATTGGGCATTAAAAGGCAAACTGTTTTGTATAATTGCTTAATCGCATTTTTTAACTCAGTTTTTGTGGCAGCTTTATGATTTTTTCTTCATTTTAAGAATTTTGAATGCAGTTTTAATTCATAGTTTAATACTGAAATTGATAGTTAAGAGTTTTCTGTAGCTGAGTCTTGAACTTTATTGCTTTATGTTAAAACAAGGGTAAAAATTCTAGTAAAATGTTTGCACTGTATGGTAATGACATTTCTGATTAAAAAAAAAATAATAACTCTGGTATTAAAAATCAAAATATACGGTATTTAAGTCATTCATTTGGTAATTTTTCCGTTCATATGATAATGGTTTATAAACGGTAAAATGGCAAAATTATAGTTCTTACTACCACATATTTAGTAAAAATTATTAAACCGAAAAGTAAATTTAACCGAATAAATGGTTTTTAATGCCATTCTCTAAGGTATCATGATAAAATGACCTATTTTTACCAGATTTATAAAATTTTATTACGCATTGTAAAACCATATTTTATTGTTAATTTTGCCTAAAGCACTTCGTTAAAAATAACTGAGTTTTTTGTTGTTCCCATAGAGCCAAAAACACTGTAAATTTTGTTCCATATTCTAAATATATATATCGAATATTCTAGGGAACGTAATCTAAATTCAATCAATCTATAAATGAAAAACTAACATTTCTAAAGGAAAATAATCGTAAGTTTCTAAAGGAGATTTTATAAAGTAAGTGTCATATATTTAATATTTTTTAAATATAATATATTTACCTTGTATTTATAGTGCTTTTTAGATATATTTATTAAGTATTTTATATTTTTACCACTACACTATAAAAAAATCTGCATCAAATTACGGTAAAAAAGTACCGCCACTCAGGATGGCGGTACTCTTTACCGTAAAATCCATTTTTACCTTAACATGTTACAGAACAATAAACCTGATATACCTTAATTTCAAAATTGTAATCAGAGAATCACTCTAATTAAATAAATGTTACTGTAAAAATTACGATATAATCTTTTAAGGTAAAATTAGATTTCATGGATGATGCACCTAAAATGCCGATACTTAATACCGTAATTTGAACCGTAAGATTTTACATTATAGCATTAGTTATTTTTTTCTGCCATGAATAAATATAATAAGGAACCGGAACCTAAAACTAAGCATCATACGTTATTCGCAAAACACGGCAAACAAACGAACTTGATTCGTAACTTAGTGAAAGATGTTGACATTTTTATGATTTTGATTAAATAGCTTTATGGTGTAGGTGTAGAAAAACATCACAGTAACTGCTTACGAAATGTTTTTTTCTACTGAATAACACCTTTTTTTAAAAGAAATTGGCAAAATATGAATTTTATGTCACAGCCATTGAAATGTTCGTTAGGGTCAAATTATACAAATATCGACTTTTGAGCATTTTGAAATTCTGCATATATTAACAATCAATTTAAAAGAAAGTTATCTAATTCTCGTGATGGTTTACTGACTATAATAACTTTCTGTGTAAGTAGGATGCAATCTTTGGAAAACTTTCCGTATGTATATAATGATTATTGTTTTCTTTTTGCATACAAGATCGCTTTTCTTAGAACCTACTGAAGCGATTATCAAATTTCTGTTTTTCATTTCGCTTTTTTATAATTATGTTTAACAAAGAGGTCTTTTTCGAAATTCTCTTAAATGTTTTTTTTTTATTTGCAAATTTAATTTTTCATCAAAGTAATAACTTAAATTTTAAATTTCAATTTCACTATTTAAATCGTTTGAATTTTAAAAAAAATAACAGTAATAAATTATTCTTAAAGCGCTGAGAATTCAAGCAAAAAAAGAATGTTACATATATTTAGTAGCCGATTCTGCAGCTGCTCAGAAATAAACGACCTTTATTGAAAAAAAATTTTAAGTAAAAAAAGAAATATTTTTTTTCGTAAAAATCTTCCTTGAAAACACTGACCAATTTTAATATGGTACAAGGTAAAAAATTCCAGATTGAATTATTATATAAAATTCCGACACTTTGGGTGCATCATGGGTAAAATCTATTTTACCGTAAAATCCATTTTTACAGCAAAATATTATTCCACAATTTTATACAGTTATATTTATTTATTTAGAGTGATTCAGTGGTTTTTACTGTAAAAATTTTAGTATATCAAACTTTTGTTCTGTAACATGTTACGGTAAAAATGGATTTTACGGTAAGAAGTATCTGTATCCTGAAGGACGGTACTTTTTACCGTAATTTGATCTGGAATTTTTAATAGTGCAAGTAGAATAGAAAAAAAAATTTATTTAAAAATTCAAGTATTTTTCTAATAAAAAATACGTTCTCCCACAAGCCCTTTATTTATTTCATCATGTCACGTCTAATTTCCCCAATGGTGATAGTCATTGGCGAAGTGCGAAAAATACTGGCAAATTTAAAGTATTATTGGTCCGTAGAAAAATCAAGGAAATATTCGAATGCTTCAAAAATCAAAGATCAGCCGCCATCTATTTATATTTTGATTTTCTACGAAATCATTTTTCATAAAATCGAAAAAATTGGGCAAATTAGCGGTTGGGGAGTTATGAGAATGTAAAAACAAATATAAATCAAGTATCATGCTACCGAAGTTGAACAATAGTTTTTGTTTTCCTAAGAGAAAGAAAAGTAATATCGGCTTAAAAAACTGGTTTTTCAGATGATATACCTTTTCTGTCTCATTATTTTCGAATAAATGCTTTTCACTTTTTTTATTGTTGTTATCATTTCCTTTTTTTTTTTCTAGCTTGTTTCCATATAAAGGGAAAAATTTGACTTTCTAATGCCAAATAAAAAAACATTCTAATCCGTTAAAAACCACCATTTTAGGGTTGCTAGTTTTGGCGAAAATTATAATATCACTCACAGATAAATAATAATATAGATGACGTCATTCGGAATTGCTTCAAAAAAATTTTAATATAAATATCTGAAAATTTAAGAGCATTTATTTTAGAGATAATTAATTGTTCCAAGACTTCGGTCTGAGAAAAATTGTAAGATCAAAGCTACAAGAACAAGGAAAATTTACAGTGTTTCTAGCTCTATAAAAACACCAAATAGCTCGGCAATTTTTATCGAAGCGCTTTGATAATGACTTCGGTAAAATTAACAATAAAATATGCTTTCATAGTAAGTGATAAAATTTGGTAAATGTGTTAAAATTTGGTAATTTGATCATGGCATAAAAACCTTTTATTTGGTTAAATTTAATTTTCAGTTTTGCATTTTTTACTAAATGTGTGGAAATAAGTTCTGTAATTTTGAAAATCAGAATTTCCAGTATGCCGTTACCATATGAACAGCAAAATTACCAAATGAATGGTTTAAATATCGTATATTTTTGTTTTTATAACCATAATGATAGGGTTTTTTAACAAAAAATTTCTATACTATCCATCACGGTAATCTTTCCAGATATTTTTTCTCCGTGAACGTTACACGCATTCAAATATTCTTATACGTGTATGTCAAAGATTTAAAAAAATAAGAAAGAAAGGAAATTATTTTTATTTTTATTTACCCCTCAATGTGGGGTAACTAGCACTAAGAATTCAATATCTTGCTTATGTTATTTTATTTTACATTGACTCTAGTTTTTGTTACTCCATGTTATGCTGATGGGGTAACAAAGGGCTAAAATAAATGTGTATATACCTTCAAAGTAAAAAGCATTATTTTTTACTCTTTTATTTCAGGAAGTTTAGAGTTTAAATGGAAGTAAAAACTAAATTCTTTGTAATATTTACCTTTATAATTTATGTAATTGAAATGACAGTTTAAGGGAAAATAAAAAAAAACTGTTTTATAAGTTAAAAATTAAAAATATAAATGAATATATTTTATTTCAAAGCAGAAAACACAAGATTCGTTTTTTAATTTTATAGATTGTAATATTACAGTCCTAAAGTTCGAAAGCAATCCTATGGTTTGTTACAGTAAATTCAGAGTTTTCTGGAATAGGAAATCTATTAGGAGAAAGTTTTTAAAGTGCTAAACATACTTAAAGTGTTAATAAAATAAAGTGTTTAAAAATTAAATGTAATTTATTTATCTTGTTAAATAATGTTTACAATTTCTGGCAAATAATGTAAAGCACATTACAAAACAACGAAATCAATTCTTAAAATTGTGTGAAATCGAAAATAATTTAATATCTAAAAAATGACGTATTCAAGTATCCTTCTAGGCTCCACTGTGCTAGCCTGATTCTGCGGTAATAATTATTAAAATTAAATGTAAATAATTAGTTTCGAAATGAATTATAAGTAGTTCATTAGTTAAATTATTTGTATGCAAACTAAGCAAAATTATTTTAGCTAAAATAATATTTTTTAAGGTTTAGTTATTATAATTTGCATTAGTTATTATAATTTGCATTAGTTATTATAATTCGCATTAATTATTATTTAATAAATCGAAAATTATAAATTAAAATAATAATTTTATGTTGACACAATTGACACTAAACAAAACACGACTGCGTCTCGTCCACGAATAAATGCTGAAGCGTATTTTATAATTTCAAGAATGATTTACGTCAGCCAACGTAATATGTTTGTTTTGACGTAAGAGAAATACCCTTAATTAGACGATCTGAGATCAAAAATAAAATACTTCTATGATAAATAGCAACATATGTTTACTTTATCCGGTCTCAAAATTCCAGAGCATAACATTTTGCATGCCAGCATAGTTTATACCAATATTATTTCAACGCACATGATTTATGTTTGATTAGCATACTTTTTTGAAAGGTTGATCCGAAATATCAGTTACACAGATGGAGATATTTTATGTTCGCTTTTGATGGACAGAACTGGTGCTTACGTAAATTCAGGGTCGAAGATCTTGTAAATTCTTTGGATTGAAAGTAAACTAATGTCAGCTGTATAGTATTTTGATTGTTGATAATAATATCTAAGTGTGTTGATTGATTAAGATCAATTCGCTAAAAAGTAAGAAGTATTTTAATCACTTATTTTTCAATAAGTTTTCAGCGAGTCAATATAAAAAAAACAACCGATAATGTGTCTTAAAGCTAATTAAATTGCATACTTTTTGTTTAATTTTAACGATAGCTAAGCCTTACAAAACTTTAATATTTNAATATTTTTTTTTTTTTTGACGTGTTAAGGTTGATTTTAGGTTTAAAGCTGACTTAAGAAAACCGTAAAAAAATCAACATCCAAAAGTTTATAATCAAAGTGTATGAAGTTATTTTTTAGCACTTGAGTTTGATTTGAGGTTGATAGAAAACTACCTTAAGAGCAGCCAACTTAGGTTGTTTTTGAGGTGAAAATGTTATTATCTTCAAACAAATAAATAGATTTGAGGTGTGAATAAAATCTCCCAATTAGAATTAAAAGCATTGCTGAGTTATATATGAGGTTGACGTTTTGAGGTGTCAATGAGGTAGAATTTATGAGGTTATTGATGATATTCATGAAATTAAGGTTTATTGATAAGGCTATTTTTGGTGCCAAACATGACCTTGTTTCCTACCTCAGGTATATTTTTTTTTACACTTGTCAACCTCCCAGTCTTTTTTTACACCTCTCACTTACTCTCTATTACTTGATTAAAATCTTCATTCGCTTAAAAAGTATACAAATGAAAATATACAAAAATATGCAATGTTTCAAGCACCCAAAACTACGCTTCCATTTTTAAGATATGCCAGACATTAATGTAATTTGATGTAAATAGAAATATTTTACTGCTTCAGTTTTTTGGCATTATTTATTTAATGACTGGCTAGTTTAACATCACATTCTTTGTCTTTACACCATTCTATTCTCAGATATCCAATGTTTTAATACTAATAAAGGTAATTTTCCTTTTTATATTTTTACTCTTTTATTTCACTGTGT
The DNA here is from genome assembly GCF_043381705.1 of Parasteatoda tepidariorum. Lineage (NCBI taxonomy): Eukaryota > Metazoa > Arthropoda > Arachnida > Araneae > Theridiidae > Parasteatoda > Parasteatoda tepidariorum. The sequence continues at coordinate 46,398,284 of NC_092205.1, read as the reverse complement.
TTGTATGACGTGTTTTAAAGTAAAGTGTATTTAAATTTCATCTTGTTCAAGTATTGAATAAATAATTGTAAATATGCACCTTTTATCTTTTTCAAAGCTAACTGAATGGGATATTTTTAAACTAAATGTAATAATTCCAATCTTTAAAACTGATTGCATATGCCAAATTGTTACAATTTAGACAACAAGGATTGCGTGATGGGTATTTTGTTCTACATTTGGTTTCCGCGATATCGGTTTTCTGTCGCGAATTTTATTGACACAAATTGTCAACTTCGCACTTGCAATATGCTCTGAAATAATGGATTGCTTAACTCATTTTAGATTCAAAGTACGATTGTTGGTGAGATTTTTTTACTTTATTTTAGCTGTGTGAAATTAGTAGGAGTTGTTGAAATTTGTTTAAAAAGTTTTCCAAATTACATACACATTTGTAATACATATTTTCGTTTTGTAATAGTTTGCTTAACATTTTGAAATTTTTAATTATTGCATTAAGTTTTTAAAAATAAAAGAACGATAATAACTATGTGTTTTACATAGTATAAAAGATGATAAGTGCAACCACAACATATTTATTGCCAGTGTTAAAGGAAAACATTGTAAAATGTTGGCGTTTCTAACAAAAGCATTTTTTATAAGTTAAACGATAAAAGAAATTAAGAAAATCATCAACTCTCATATCAGAATTGTTTGCAGAAGCGTAAAAATGTATAACTTGAAAAAAATTATAACGTATCTGCGCAATTAAAAAATTTTGGAGAGTATTGAACCATTCAAATTCACCACTATTTTAATATGGTACACAATTGGACCATATTATAATATTTCTTAAAGTTGATTATTCGATGCCATGGCAGAACTGGAAAGGAAATTTGGTTAAATTCAGGACATGAAGTTACAGAAAAATCCCTTCGTATTATAGTTCTAAATATTGTTATAATTGTTCAACATTGAACAGAATTTTTTTTTATATTGAACAACAATATTTTAAAAAGTTAGAAAAAGCGTTTTTACTTGCTCTTCAAAACTCCAAAGGGCCTTTTTTGAGCTTTTATCTAAAAAAATTTCTTAAATACCGCTGCAATTTTGTGAAAAAATTTCTAATGAAGTGTCACAGAACTTAAATTTTTTCCATTTTAGCCAAAATAAATTGATACTCTATTAATCAGCATAAAATTATAGTCTATTAGTCAACATAAAATTATACTCTTATTAGTCAACATAAAATTATAGTCTATTAGTCAACCCAAAACTATAATCTATTAGTTCGCATAAAATTAGTATATATTATATGTAAATGTCATAATTAAATTTTGTCCCGTAAAAAGTTACCTAGCTGTTTTTCCTGTATTTTTGAAATTGATTGAATTGAAGAAAAAACTAAAATTGATCAAAAAATTTGATAGATTGAAAATGAAAGTATGTGCTTCTCAAATTTAATCTTTCACACCCAAAAAATTAGATAAAACAAGTGTTAGCTTCCGTGAATCTTTATAAAAAATTGTATTCATAGTAGCGAGAATATGGCATCATTTTTCAGAATTAGAACATTAAATCAAAAGCGACCTAAATATAAATTTTTAGTTCTATTCATAACATAGGAATTGATATGATGAAATATTTGTATATTCCTTTGAAAGTTTGATGTTAAAAATTTATGCAGAACTTCTATGGGGAGTGATGTCTTGTGGCTATCTATTGTAAGCTCTCATTTGTTTGAAGTTAATCTATTTTAAATAAACTTCAGACAGCAAAAGGTGATGCCAGTGAATCAGAGGAATGTCGATCTGATTGAACGATTAATTAATCTGTTCTTTAACTTTTCGAAAAAAGGGAAATCAAAATTCAACAACAGCAAAACATGGACAAACTTATTCAATTTAATACTCTGCCTTTAAAACGACTGAGGGAGATTTTTATTGTGTGTGTTAACTGCAGGTACAATTAGCACCAAAACTCGACAATGCCAACACAGGGACATACCCTATTTGTGTTCCTCTCCAACGTATTTATTACACACTTTCATTGAACTTGCATTCAACATTTCGTCTTTTCGATCATTTACCTTTGTTAAACTGTATCTCGTGTCTGAAATAAATAATAAATCTCCATGGGAATAAATGGCTACATTAGTTGAAGAGCGCATCTTTAAAGCGATCGTTGAAGTCTAAACTGGAAAACGAGCAATTTCCGGGGAAAATTTACGTTATCTTTATTTTTTGTAACTGCTTGAATTAGTACGCCGGACAAAATCCAAAAAAGACTGCCGATTTTCTCAGTCGCCGAACTTTTCGCCCTCCAATCAGGCACGCCTCGAGTTCCTCTGTCTTTGCACCATTTTTGTTACTTAGGTGCTTCTGTATGAAAACCAATCAGCGTGTCCACTTCGCCAAAAAAGAAACTGTGCAACTTTGTTTCCTGGGGTGAAGAGAATCGAGGTTTTTGACATCTGCGGAGTCGAACAAACGATCTCTCGCCAATCATTTTGTTACCCTCTGCTACACTAGGGATCAGCGGAAAGACGAAAAGAAACGACTTTAATTTTTTTTTTTCTTCAGAAATTGTGAGAAAGAACTGATAATCATTTGAGCGTATTAAAAAAATTGTGTTGGTCGATTTATTTAGTTCCTTTCTTGAATGTGTAAGTAGTAAATCGCCATTACGATTTCCGTAGTCAATGAGTGAGGTTGGTGTACGAATGAAGATAATCATACATTATGTACGTGACGATAACTAATTTAAAAATTACGGAATTGGATGTTAAATATCAAACGTTATTGCTATTTTGCATAATATATAACAATAACTAATTTCAGAATTACGGAACTGCTCATAAAATATCAAACGATATTGATAATTTGCATAATATGTGACAATTACTAATGTAAGAATTGTAAGATTGGACGTAAAATATCAAACGATATTGCTATTCTGCATAATATATGACAATAACTAATTTCAGAATTGTAAGATTGGACGTAAAATATCAAACGATATTGCTATTCTGCATAATGTGTGACTATGACTAATTTAAGAAATGAGCGTTTGGTCGTAAAATATCAAACGATATTGCTATTCTGCATAGTAACAAAGTAATTTGAACGTGTATTTTTTTCTCCTTCTAATGACTGGGGATATTAACGACGAATTACAGTATCAAAGTGATATGTGTTGCAGTTAGAGAACAACCTCAGGGAAAGCAAAACATAACATAAAAAATATGATTCTGAAATATAGTTAGCATTATTATTATTTTGGAGAAGTACAAATCGATTTAATATTGTAGGATATTTCCAAATTTTTAATAAACGCTTAATGCTTAAATCTGCTAACTTATTTCACACTATGGATATTAAACTCTATAGATATTAATCTCTATAAATATTAATTACACTACTCAGAAAAATTGATGCAATATTGAACCACAATATCAGTTCTTTTTTAAAACCACAATACCGGTGTAGTTTAACAAGAATTATTATAGTTAAGGCCGATTTTTACGATAACATCATCCAGCATTATTCTATATTTAAACAGTGTTGATGATCTTCTTTTTTTAAAAATTGAGATTTCATGCCAGGAACTAAAAAGTTACCTTGTTCAATTTCGAAATAAGACAGGTTTGATGGCTGTTAATAATCTCTAATCTATGTTTATGAAAGAGAGAAATGTTCAATAGAAAACTGCCTAAATTCATTAATGGATACATTTTTCAGTTATCTACATTATCCTGACATAAAAAATTTAAATTATATCTGTAATATTTAATATAACCGGCCTTGTTCATTCTCTTTTAATTTCTCTACAGAATGTTTTGATACTTAAAGTTTTCTTTAATCATGATTATATCATAAAATAATTGAGTTACAGTTAATATTAGGTGTTGAATAATAAATTAAAATTACGGTGTATCTTGTAGTCTTTAATCATTTAACATAATGAATCTACTGGATATTGATGACTTTGAATATTTAACCTTAAGAGTATAGAGATATAATTTATTTTTTATCATAACACATCTCAGAAAATATGTATTTTTTTAAAGAAACTAATTGCCCATAATACTCTAATTCGAAGCTCATACAAAGGCTATTTTTTTTAAGCTATAATGAATAAATATTCACTTTTTTACAGCCATAATCGATTATGAATGATTTGATTATTGTTGTCCAGCGTACAATGCATTTGATGGATAATTTATTTTCTTTATTGCCTGCTTTCACGATATTGTTAAAATTTTACTGCTTCCTTGTCTCGCTACGTCCTTGAAGCTTTTATTAAGATTCTATCACAATGTAGGTCAACTCCTAAAATATGTGTCTTTTTATTATTAAATTGTCTCAATCAATTACAGAATCAATTTATTTATGCTAGTAATTAAGTCTAGAAAAAAAGCATTCTTTAATCTTCTAACGTTTTCTTTCATATGTGTTGTAAAACTGTTTGTATTAAATATACCATTTTTGTACTAATTTATAATTTTATTTTAAGAAAGTTCTGTCAGTGCAGCGAGTTAGTAATTAAAACGCAAATAATTTAAACTGTTTGTTTATTTTAAGTAGAAAAAGATATTAAATATATTATCTTTGTACAAATTTATGATTTTATTTTAAAAACGTTCTGCTAATACGTCGAATTTGTAATTGGCAGGCACATTATCTAAACTGTTTGTTCATTTTAAGTGGAAAAAGGTAAAAAGTTTTAAATGATGCTGAGCATTTCACTCATTTTTTTCTTCATTGCTTTTACAAAGGACAACAAAAGATTTATTTATTACTTTTACTAAACTATTATAATCAGTATGGAGAATTTTAATTGTTTAACTTCTTATAACTCCAAAAAATTCTATTTAGTACAAGTAGTTTGTTTATTGTGTAATATATGTATGGTTGTAATTTCCTAATCAGTTTGTTCTATTTAATACTACTGTAATTTTTAACTTTCATTTTAATTATTGTAATCTGTATTTTTTGTTTTTATTGTAAATTTTCCACTAAATGCATCTAAAAATGTATACTGGGTAACATGTTTTATTCGTTAAGAACACTTCACACAGCTCCATTAAATTTAACGTCAGTTTGTAATAACTGTGTGATTTTTCGATTCCATTTCAATTAAGTTTGATTAAATTGAGGCCCTATCAGAGTAACAGTAAGTTTTAATTAAAGGACTTAATAAAAATTAATGGCGCAACAAGATTTGTTTAAAATCTTTAGGTAAAGTTTATTATATGAAATACCTCAATTCAATTTCAATGCAGTTTGCACAGTGTATAACAATTTTAATTTTTCATTTTGATTAATGCAATTCATGTTTTTTGTAATAATTTTAAATTTTTAATATAATCTTAAAGAGAAAAAAAAATTGTACTGAAATAATCTTTTGTTTTCTTACGAATTACAAAACTGATATTCATAAATATTTTGATGAGATTCTAAAGTTCGGTGAAGTTTAATTTGTGTTGTGTCTAAATTTAATTTCAATTTAGATAGTTCTATTTGTCATAATTATAATTTTTCTATTTAATTTTGAATTCTGTAAATATAATTTTTCAATTCATTGTCAACTTACCATTCTCTATTTACATTAATTGTAATGTTTAAATTAAACAAAAAAATGATTGGATAATTTATGAAGGATACTTTAATTGCTCAAATTAAATCATTTGCATCCAGAGTTTTAAAAATTCAATTCCTACCGGAGCTTTACCTTGCATTATAATCCGTAACGTGATTATGTTCTCAACTAAATTACGTAACACTCAAAGAGTTTAATATATCCTTCTTTTCTGAGATTTACAGTAAGAAATATCCATCATTTTCAAAAGAATTTCACGCTATTGTTTGCCCTCCCTCTAAATATAGCTCAGGTGATAACGCGAGTGCTTTTGCCGACAAAAGAGAGGGTGTTTGCCGCTGGCGAAGGTGATTAGTGACTTTTCCTACATCAATGGCAAAAAAAAGGGAAATTGGCCTGTAGGCAACAGAAATGGGGCGGCTAATGTTCAACCAAGGGTGGAGGCGGATTATAAGAAAACTTACAATGGCCTCAAGAAAGCCTTTTTGTTCAATTTTAAATTTTATTTTTATTCTTTTCAAATTTTTATTTACAAAAATGCTTCGCACTACTTCGTCTTATGAAAGTCTGGTCAACAGTGTAAAAGATACCAGTATATATATATTTTTTTATGGTAATCATAATTTAAACATTATGATTGCATATTGAGAATGACTTATAGTTATTAAAAAGGTAAATCATTGAATATGAAATTAAGAGATTTGTAAAAATGTTATAAGTCTGGGAAAGCGTAGGACGCAATCAGGGATACCATACAGACTAAAATAAAAAAAAATAAAAATCTGATTAATAGATACATTTATACTATTTGATCACACATGCTTACTAAACCTAACTAAACCAAAAAAAATCTCAATTTAACAAACTTGATTGAGGTTTATTTAAGTTTGATCAAATTTATTCAATTAGTATAACTTAAGTATATTAAAACAAATCTAATTTGTCAATTTTTAGAAGAAGAAAAAATTATATTAAACATTGAATGTAAAGTTTGAAAAATAAAATAAATAAGTAAAAATTGACATTATTTTTACTTCTGATAAAAAATAAGCTGTTTATTGGTTTTTTTAAATTGGTTATGAAACGATTACAAAAAAGCTAGCAATTTATACAACCGCTATAACTGACTTGTTACCAAACGTAAATATGCTAATATTGTTCTGAGACGTCATTATGAAATAAAATAAAATTGTCTTCTCTACTTTTATAATATTTTATTATTTTTCCTTCTAGAAATTTACTGTAGGATGAATTACTATATGTAGTGTAATATAATGCAATGCAATGTAATTGTAATTAATGTAATGTACTTTTTTGCAGTCATTTAACACAAACAACGACATGGGTTGATCCACGTAAGAAATTAACGTCAGGAAACATGGCGGCATCAGTCAATATGCAGAATCTTGGTGCCTTGCCTAAAGGATGGGAGCAAGCTACTACACTAGAGGGTGAAGTTTACTTTATTAATCATATAGATCGCACCACAAGTTGGTTGGACCCAAGAATACGTAAGTATGCTGTCTCTCTAACTAGTGAACTCTTCTTGCCCATCGTCTAGAACACTGTTGATGACTATGGTTATGAGTTTAAACTATTTCCAAGTTGGGGTGTTGGGTAATCATTTAGGACAGGTTTTGAATCGGAGAGACAAGAGAGGTATAGTTTGTGTAAAATTAGAACTCCTCCAGACATTCGTTTGGACCTGTGGCGGTTACTATGGTAACGAGGTATGACTATTTCAAGTAGGGGTGCAGAGTCCCTGTAAAAGGGAATATCTTCAGTGTATTGTGTAAGTCCTAGAGTGAAGCTGCCCTCCTTAAAATGCGCCATTCTTGTTTCCATAGCACCAGACGGCCTCCGATTTTGAGGCGGGAGGAGTTCTTAGCATAGACAAACTATATCAAAAGCTGTGGAAGATGTATCAAACTTCTCAGTTAGAAGAAAACCAGTAAAGGCTGAATTCACCATAACTTTCCGATCTAATTCACTCCACGGTGTTGATGTAGTGCTACCACCTGTACCTGGGTTCTCAAACATCTAGAGCATTGTCGGTGACTATGGTTACGAAGTTAAATTATTTCAAGTTAGATTGTGGAGTAAACATTAAGGATAGGTTTTGAATCGGATAAGCAAGATCTGTTAAAAATATCAAATGCAAAAATTTATCTAACTTCTGAGTCTGAAGACCATCAATAAAGGCTGTATTCTCCAAAATATCAATAGCTTTCCGATCGAATTCATTTAACGGTGGTGCTGTGGTACTACCACCTGTAACTGGGTTCTCAAATATCTAGAGTATTGTCGGTGAATATGGTTATGAGGTTAAAATACTTCAAGTTGGGATGTGGGGTAAATATTTAGAACAGGTTTTAAATCGGGTAGGAAAGGAAAATATCAAAAGCTGTCCTCTTTGAAATGCGCTTCTTCTTGTTTCCATAGCATCAGGCAGCCTCTGACTGTGTGGTGAGAAGAGTTCTTTGGATAGATAGACAAAAACTGTTCCATCTGCTAATAAAATAACAGAGAAAAAGAAATATTTACACAAAGCTTATACCAAATGTTTAAGAAATTTAGCTTTATTGCAATGAGTATAATATTTTGTTCAGCGCCAAAACAAAATAAACAAACAGACCAATCTAAATAACTTTTGATCAAATGATCAGATCTTCACGGTTCAATACTCAATCTTAATAGTTCGAAGGGGGTGACCTTATAGAAGCTAATTAATTAATGCATACGGTATTTTCAGTTACAAAATCAGGCACGAAAACGTACTTTCTCTGAATAAAAATACCGTTTTTTGACGGATTCGGATTTCTGACCCTCAAAATATAGGTATTAGCTACAATCTGGGAAATATGGTCCCAGTTCTTTAGCCAGGAGAGCGGTCCAAACATTGGACCCTGTTATGATAATTTTTCTTTTTGCATATTTCGCTATATCTCGAGAATGTTTTAAGCCAATCGAACCATTTTTACATGCAGTTATAAAAATCGTTTAGCCAAAGACAATTCTATGCAAAATATAACATTTAGTAATTATTCATTACTTTATTTAACGATAGTGGAAATATTCTTGAATTGTAAGGATCGCAATTTCATATGTTATTAAAAAAAAATACAATTTTAGATTTCGAAGTACAAAACTTGAGCGAAATCGATCGAATAGTTCCTGAGAAATGGAATTTTAAAAATGCTACTTTTTCAAAATTCAATTTCTCAGGTACTATTTGACCTATTGTGCTTAAATTTTGTAGTTTACCATATAAAATTGCATTTTTGAAATGATATAAAAAATGTATATAAAATTTAATTATTAATTATTTACTAATTTTTATTATTTTATTTAATAAAATAATAAAAATTAGTAAATAATTATTAACGGGTATTTTTTGCATAGAATTATATCTGGATAGACGAATTTTGTAATTGCATGCTCCAATAATTCTCCAATAATTGTAAACATAACAATTCTTAATAATCATAACAATCATAACAATTCATAACAATTCTTAATAATGCTCCAATAATTGTAATTCCAATTCGCTTTAATAGTTCTCGAGATATAGCGAAATAGTCAAAAAATAAAATTAGCATTAACAGGTTCAAGCTTTAGACCGCTCTCCGGACAAACTATTGGAGCCATATTTATCAGACTGCGACTACACCATATATTTTGAGGGTCCAAAATTCAAATCTGTCGGAAAAAAGAGGTATGCTTATTCAGAGGAAGTACGTTTTTGTGTCTGAATTCGTAACTTAAAATAGCGTCTGCGCTAAATAATTAACATACTTGAAGTTACCCCCTCGAATTATTAGGATTTAGTCCTAGAACGTGAAGATCCGATTATTAGATCAGAAGTTATTCAGGGTGTTCCGTTTTTTATTTTATGCTCTGTACTTTCTTTAAAATGCAATATAAAAAAACTTTCCAACTTTAATAAATTTTGATTTGAATACTAGTTTTTTAAATATGAAGACTAATTTTTTTATAATTTACCTCACCTGAAGCAAAAAAAATTATCTCGCGAGTAATAATTAATTATGCAGATAATAATTTAATTTTTCGAATCAGAGTCAAAACTGAATTTCTTTTTTTAAGAAAATAACATTCCTAAACAATCTTTTTTTACGATAGATTACGATTTGGAACTAGCTGGAAAGATTGGTTCCTATAGGATAGCATATTATGTGATGAGTTTAAAATTTGGTCATCCTAATATTACTATTTTATTTCCTTATATATGAGGAACAAATAATGTGAATCTAAATCGTTTTGTACCCATATTTAAAATTCAAGTACCCAATGATAATTTTGTAAAATAATAATTTCTCAAAGTTATTATTTTTTAATCATGATCTAAAATATTGTGAAGTATAAAGGATGTGAATCCCTTAAAATTGCGATATTTCTGAATGATAAAACTTAAATTTTGTGTGATATCGGTTTCATAGTTCAAGACACACACATTTTTGGACTTTCAGTTCGTAATTACTATCTAGCCAATTTAGCTCGAAATTTTTAATTTGAAATAAAAATTAATAAATTAATTAATTAAGATTTTAAAGAGAATTTTATTCAAGCTTTCAATTCAAACTTTTGCAGTTATTTCTTGATTTAATGAAGAAAATAAATAAATAAATTTAAAAAATATTTCTTGCCTAAAAACAAATTTCAAATAGAAATTTATTTATTTTTTATATTTTAACACATTTGCATTAACACTATTTGTAAAACGCACTTAGGAAAAAAATATTAATTATAAATGCTGTTGTAATTTAAATTAAGCTGTAAACAATACTTGAGGTATGCAAATGTTTTTGTAAATGCATGTAATTGTAGCTTAATTTTTTAAACTTGATGTATTAAAAGTATACTTGTATTTATATAAATGCATGCTGTCGTCGTATGAATGATCTATTCAAAGTATCCTTCTATTTGCATACAGCTGCTCACCTTCAAAACCCTCCTACAGTAACTGCCCCTACTCAGATGTCTGTATCTGCTGCTCTACAATCTCAAACATCTTCACAGGTAATTAATTAATCGTGAAGTTCTTGATTAATGAGCATATTTATGCTTAGTTAAAGAAATAAATGATTACTGAAAATTATTTATACATTCTCTCCGAAATTCAATTATAGTTTAAGAAATGTTTCTTGTCTTTTTCAGAACATATAATGCATTTTTTAAAAAGGTTTAGCATTTTCTTTTACGTTTTTGAAATAGATTGTTTATTCATACTTAGAGCTAATAAAGAACTTTTATTTCGAAAATGAGACTTGCCTTTGTTTCACAATACATCGATTATTTGAATATTGTCTAAAATAGGGTATTGCATCTAAATAAGGCCTTTAAAATTCTATACTTCATAAGTTTATTTATTTTTCTGAATTAAGAAATTAGATATTCTTTTTAAAAGAAAAGGTCTAATTTGAGGACTTATTAATGACATGATGAGAATTTTTTTAATTTTAGCTAAAAATTCAATTTTTTTTTTGTGCGACCACTATTACGTATTAGAAATACTTCACGTTCCAAGTTTTATTAAAAATAGTGAAAGTCTAAAATTCTATAATTTATAAACTTGTTTACTCTTTTAAATAAAAATAAAAAATAAAAATTTTTTAAATAAGTCTAATTTGAGCTTTTATTAATAACACAATGAGATTTTTTTTAAAGTTTTTTGCAGATAGTGAACTTCATGAAAATTGAACTTTGAACGTTTTTAATGGATGTTGCTAAACTTTAACTCTTTCGTGTGAGCACTAAACTTACGTGTAATACCTTACGTGTCAAGTTTCATTACAAATGATCAAACTCTTTTATCAATATTTATAATGAAAACGCTTTTTTTCTTGCATGACATTAAAAATATTTCGCTTGTTACATTTTTTAAAATAACTTTATTTTCTAAAGATTAGGCACAAATAAGATTTAGGACAAATGTTATATTTGATTACACAGTTTAGAGGTATCAAAACTTAAAATTTCATAAAAATCTATGAAAAAAAAGTATCAAAAAATTTGTAATTTATTTTATAATTCCTCTAATAATTCCTTTTATAATTCCCTCCTTCCTATTTTAAAAATTACGATACTTAAATAATATTTGATCCCGATTATATTGTACAAGGAGCAAATTTAATTATACATGTATTCAAATATTAATATATTAAATATATTAATATATTACATATATGGATTAATATATTACATATATGGATTACATATATGGATCTACAAAGTTCAATATTTTTTAAAAAGCTTGGCACATTTTGTTGAATGCGTATATCTGACACAAGTTTGATTTCTGGAATCAAAAAGAAAAAAGTTCATTTCTAAAATTTTATGGGTTTTCAGAGAAGTTTTTTACGATACCATACAAATACCATAGTACCCGTCTTCAAAAGCTGAAATTGTTGTTTTTTGCAAATGTAAGATTCAGATATCTGCAAAGGAATAATTCAAAATATTAAAAAATAAAATATATCGATAAATAAAATATTATTTCTTGCATATTTTTTATCAATGAGACGTTTTTGCTTTGCATATGTGGTAGTGAAATGTTTATGCAAAACATTTTATTTCGTTAGATTCCCGGTGCTAACAATGCAAATCTGGTGAGACAGCTTCCTACTCAGACGATAAAATTGCCTTCGTCAATTGCTGCTGCTGCTATGAGCCTTCAGCAACAACAGCAGCAGCAACAACAATTACAACAGCAGAACCTCCGTGTACAAAGCTTAGAAATGGAGAGAGAGCAACTTAGACTCAGGCAGCAAGAAATTATGCGCCAGGTATACATTTATATTTTTCTTCGTCACTTAAATTATTTTGTGATTTGATTTTTAAAATTGTGATTTGATGCCTAAAAATGTCATTTGATTTTTAGTTTCATATTGAATGTGCATGACCTTACGCGGAATAAAAAATTCTAGCAAACTTACCATACTTGTATGGTAAAAACATTTCTGGTGAGAGAAACCATTATTCTGGTAATTAAACCAAAATATACACGTGATTGAAACTGTTTGTTTGATAATTTTACCGTTCGCTATAATAACGGTTTACCAAAATTTCTGGCCTTTCTTTGCATGAAACACACGAGCCTGTGTATGTATCCAAACCAAATTTATTTATTTACTGCAACACACCCATGGTTAGGCTTTGATTCAAACCCACTACCTCCATTTCAAATATCATTTTTTTATGGAATGAAAAGCCATCGTTTATTTTCCAACACTGTGCATTTGTGCGTAGGTAGATGGTTGCTTTATTTACGGCGCACTAGAGCTGCTCAATGGGCAATTGGCAATGGTCTGTAAAACATCCCTGACTATGATCAGAAGACAATTTATCACAATTTGTGAGGTCACTTTCTCAATTTAGACATAGATCTGAAGAGAAAGGAAATTTCTCCAGATCCCTGCAACCATAGTACTGCTCAGCTACCGACCATAGAACTTTCAATTCCACTGATTTTATGTACTCAATAGTTCAATTCTCTAACCACTCAGCTACCCCAGCCTCATATGTGTCCGTAACAATGAATAAATAGTCCTATCTGGAATTACAGTTGTATTCAAACCCACCACCTCTATGTTTCTAGTTTATGTTGTTGGGACAGCCCATGTGTGTGATAGTAAAGATACTGATATAGTTAAGCCCTGACATCTGTACATTTACAAATGAAAATTTTTCATTGTTTAAAATGTTGCTAAATGTTAACTTATAGCTTGCATAGGTAAAAAAATCTATTAATTTACGAGAATCAAAGTTTACAAGTGTTTATCAAATAAAATGGAAATTACTAAACTGAATATTTTTGCGTCATCCCATATACTATTTATAAACTCATCTATGAACTGTACTCAAACTATACTATTAAGCGTCATCTCAAACTTAGTACTGTTAAAATTACCCACTCTTGGTTAAATTTACCAAATTTTACCACATATATTATCAAACAGCACGGTAATAAAAACCATATTTTATTGTTAAATTTACCAAAAAGTCATTGCCAAAGCCTTTCGGTGAAAATCACTGGAGTTTTTGGTGTTCCATGGAGCCAGGAACGCGATAAATTGTAATATACTCTGGTGTTTTGGCCAAAATTTTCTTAGTGTGTGCTACCCTAAACATTTTTTTAAATGACTTCTTGTTTGTTTTTTCAGCAAGAGATATTGTTAAGGCAAAGTTTAGGAGAGAAGCTGACATTAGCAGCCTCACCCACGGGATCCACAGATCTTCCGCCAGTGTCCACTAATTTGGACTTGTTTTTGGATGGAGGAACTGATTTCCATTCCCGACAAGAGAGTGCTGATAGTGGTTTGGGACTAGGTCCAAATTACAGCCTTCCTCACACTCCAGAAGATTTTCTTAGCAATTTAGACGATGTGGAAGGTATGACTACTCTTGCTAACTTTGTGAATTAATTCAGACAAATATGTATTATTTGATGTGCAATATTTACAAGCATTGAAATTTATTTACTGGTGAAAGTAGTTATTTCAGTTGAATAAAGCACAACTACAGGTACAGACATGATCATACTTTAGTTTCATCCTCAGAAACCATCCTCAGTGTCTAAGCACCAAGTGACAGTAAAAAAAGTAGCTTGTCCAACGAGTGCAAAACTGTGTGACGCGTGAGGGAAAGAGAAACGAAGCTGAACAAGATAGAGTTTTATATTGTCCAGTCCCTTTTCCTTACTGATGCTTAGCCTCTTAGAAACTGAGAAAGGTTCCTTTCTATAGAACCAAATTTATAGAATGTACACTTCTGTACCTGTATTTCTGCTTTATTTACGCTGTTATGTCGCACAAAGTGTAAACTATCCTCTTTTAGATAATTTTAATATAATTAAAAAATATGTCATGTAGGATAAAAATTTGTATATATTGTATAAGTTCCCATTTATTACATGATCAATAAATTAATTTAGAGAAAACAGACCCTTTTTATTTTGCCACATTAATGTGCCACTTCCATATAACTTTTTCAATAGAGGTTTCAATATATTGTCTGCTATTTGAAATAAATTTTTATCCGCAATTGATTTAATTTAATTTTTAAAAAAAGTATTAAAAATTGGAGTGTGCTTTCAATCTTAGAAGACTTATTTGATACCATTATTGTAATAATTTTTTGAAACATTAAAAAAAGAAATGCCAATTTTTTAAAGTCTATAAAAAAATAAATTCAATAATACAGAAAATGTGATAACAGAAAATACAAGAAAATAACATATAGACGCCCTTATCATCTGCACAATACTTTCGTGCAGTTGGTAATAAAGTAAGTTATTGTTACTGTCTAATTTAATACTGCATTTATTTTCTTGTCATCGACAAAAAAAGTATTCCATATTTTTCTTGTCCAACCAAAATTTACTTTATTGACAGCGGTAAATAAGTTAAGCATTTTTTCCATGTGATCTATATCTTATTATTTAAACATTATTTTTGTACCATCGAATAAAGTTTATAATTGTTTCCATGCAATTTTATGATGATTTTCTCTTATTTTGTTATCATCAGTAAAAAAACAATGTCTTTTTTTATACAGTCTAAATCTGATTTTCAGACCTGACATGTTCTACAACCATAAGACTCTTTAATTTTGTAATGTCGCTCTGCTAGTATCGTTTCACATCTTGCTTAATTTGAACCTAAAAATATTTTCTCCAGGGAAAAAAAATTATAATCAATGAAATATATTTATTTAAACATCTGGTTAGTGTATTGATTCTTTTACTATGTATATGACAACAAGTAAATGAATCTATTATGACATTGGTGCTAATCAAAATACCATTGAGATATATTTGTTGACAATGAAAGGTATACTATTTTCTAATACAGCACATTAATAAACATAGCTTTCTAGAAATATTTGTAACACTGAAATTCTACACAGATGGCCAAGTGCAACCATTCTCTTAGGGAATTGCAAGAAATGGCATATATTATAATATTGAAAATTATAAGATTTCATTTATTTTTCTTTAATTTCACAGAAAACTCTATCCTATTACTTAAGAGAGGTACATTTTTCAATAATTCCTTTATTTAATAAATCATTTTACTACGTTATAGAGCACATCATTGCACATTGTTTTTATCATACGAGCTTAGCTGTCAAACTTAAATTATTCTTTAGTTAAACTTTAATTCTATTGTATATTATGTTTTAATACCACTCATACAATTAAATAATATGTCTTGATTCTTTCATGCTACAACAAGATCTTTCTTTTAAGGGGATAGTACAAGTAATTTGAGTTGAATAAATCGTCGTTAATTTAGGATTTTTTAACCAAAAATAATTTTTAACAGTATAACAAACTCAGGAATACAATTTTTGAATATAAATTTTCCTCTTAGGGTTTGTTTACGCTTTAAAAATTATTTTTTCTTATTTTCATATATCATATCCTTTCATTTGACATTAAATAATTTAAATTTATCCCAAAAAGGAATTAATAGTTTACCTAAAAAATAATCTATTAAAAGTTTTATGAAATATTGAAAACCAGTTAATATTTTACTTAAATTTATATCTTTTCAAGGAACAGGCCTCTTTTTAAAACAGTACATAATTACTGTTGGTTATGAAATGCAATTCATTGTATTATTATTTAAAAGACTATGAATATATTAATATTTACTAACATTATTTAGTAAGATTCGTTATTTTGATAAAATTTTAACTGGCGAAAAATTAAGTGACATTTCAAAAACACTCAACTTTTCAGGCGTAAGAGCATGTTATGTTGAACTGTAAGGAAGAAAATTTATTCTAATCAATTTTTTTTAATAAAGCTGCTATCAATGACAACAGATGTTTCTTTAAGACATTTTTTTCATCATTTTAAATAAATTATAACTTATCATCCACACTTATATTTTCTAATAATTTCTTCAATTAAAATAGATATACATTTTTTTATAAAATGTTATTCATTTATTTATTTATTTTTAGATCGGCAAAGTAATGATCTCGGTCTTGATCTTCAAACAAATTTGGATCTTGGTGATGATAACATGGATACAGATGATTTAGTTCCAAGCTTACAAGTAAATAAAATGATTATATTTTAGTGTGATATATTTGTAAAACTATATTTGCATTTTAATAAATTATTTTAATAAATTGACACATTACCGATGGAAATATGTTTATGCTTTTTAAATGACGTTCATTTTTAAATTGCTAGTCAATCAATTTTCTTTAAAACAAATTAAACCCATTTTATTTAAAATAATTTAAACCCATAAAACAGTTTTCTAAAAAAAATGATGCAAATAAACTCCTTAATGAAAAATTGTTTTATTTTTTTAGAAAGAAATATAAAGGTATTTAAAGATATCTTGTATTTTAATCCTTACCAAAGAATTTTAAATTTTTATAATTTGATCTACCAGTATTATATTCCTTCATAAAATATTTACTTTGGCATATAAAATTGAATTGCTCTGAGACTTAAATATTGGATGCTTAAAATTCTCTTTAGAAAGTATTTCAATAAAAAGCAGAAATGCTTTATAAGTCATGAACAAATAATCTTTGCACATGCTTAAAATGTTTGCTAAACTAATTGCAACTAAATTAACATTAATTAAATAAAACACGGAATACAGAAAACAAAATTATTCTTGAATCATAATAAATTAACAAAAATGCTGGCATGAAATGGACATATTTAGATAAAATTTATTCTCCCTTGCTTTTTTTGCTTGTATCTTTTTTTAAACAAAGGAATAACTGTTTTTATGAAGTATAGTCTATTCTTTTAACGTGTTTCTAAACAAATATTCTTTAACAATTACTTTTAACTCATAATGTTAAATGCAAAAAAGTTTTGAGCAATTAAAATCTTATTCACACTTAGATTAAATATTTGGTTAAAAGTGAATTTAAAAATATAACTTCATATATTTACTTCTAAATTTGGAAGAATGAAGACCTCACAATAATTCTTTAATTTTTAATTTTTTAAGGGTATTTTCAACAATACTGTGTATTCCACAAACGTTTATTGGTTTTTGATAAACATTGTTTTAAAATTTCTTTTTTTAATCTGATTTTCTTTCATATTTTAAATTGTAAGCTTTGTAGTTATTAAAGTGAAACTAAGAGATTAAAAACTTTCGCTAAAGATTTAAAAAAAAACTATGAAAAATCCTTCTCTTGAACTTTTGTCTCTTTCCTTAACGTTGTTTGTAAGAAACACTTTCGACATTCAAACATTTAAGTTTAAAAAATCAATATATAAAAATAATAGGAACACTAATAGTATTCTACTCAGAATTTAAATTACACTTCTCCATATAAAGAAGAAGTTAAAAATTATTTTTAAATTTTTTTTAAACAAGGAAAATGGACGAAAATTTTTTATTGTTATAAAAAGCTAATAATTAATATTGTTTTGAAAAATGGGTTTCATAATTTGTAAGAGAAAAATTTCAAACAGAGTTTGAGTGATTTTTTCAGGGAGGGGAGTAAAATTGAACCTTATATACAAAAGATAATAGAATTGTATACAAAACGATCATGACCATTTTAAATTAAATGTTTCAATTTTTGTCAAGAGCATATTAAATTTATGATCCCTTGTTTATGCTTATTAAATATATGTTAACATAAAATTTTTACACGATACCACATTACAACTGAACAATCTGTAAAAAAAACCCAGATCAAATTACAATAAAATGTACTGGCACTCTGAGTGCAGCATCCTTAAGATCCATTTAACCGTGAAATCCATTTTTTTCCTAAAATTTTATATTGTAATTTTTACAGTAACACTAATTTAACTGCAGTGAATCAGTGATTTTGCAGCAAATGTTAATGTAATAATTACAGTATAGCAGATCTTTTGTTCTGTGAAACATTATGGTAAAGATTGATTTCAAAGTAAAGAAAGTAACCGGTACAGTAAGAAAAAGAGTACTTCTATTGTAATTTAATCCAGAAATGCNAGTTAAAAAAAACTGCAAACAAGTGTCTCAAATTTAACTATGGCGACCAGTAAACGTAAAACGTTCTTCATTGATGATAAAATGGACATAATCAGAAAAATTTAAAATGGATGCAATCAAGTTGATATTTGCAGGGAATATAAACTATCCAAATCTGTAGTTTGTAACAAATGGAAAAAATAGGCAATTAATTATTTCTGCTCATGAAAAAAATTTCGATGCCAGAAAAAACTTGAGAAAAGCAGATCACAAGGATGTTGAAGAAGCATTACTGAAATGGTTCACCATTCGAAGAAGCCGCAATCTTCCAGTATCTGCACAAATGTCCATGAATTTGCTAAGCGATTTTGTGAGGCAACTTTTATGTGCTCGAATGGCAGATTAGACAGGTTTAAATAGTGGAATAACAGAAATTCAAGAAAAATTATCTGAGAGTCAGGAAGTGTTTTCATATCTGATTTTGAGGATTGCTCATCACCAAAAAAATACTAATTCTTTTTTGCATGCAAGACGAAGAGTAATGAAAAATAGCACATCTTTTACTACTACATAATATTTTTAAGTCATTTATTTGAATGATGCGTAATAAAAGGAAGGAGTTTGGGAATCATTAGTTAAATTGCTTGCGTAACGGATATAGTGAACCCCCGGTTATAGTGAACCAAAATGTCGGTCCCTTTTGAAGGTTCACTATAGCTGGGTTTGACTGTATATATATTACCTACTTTCTCTCAACGGGATATTTAGAAATACACATTGCATTTTTAACATATAACATAATATTCTTAGAAATTTCTATATTTCTATGAGTGTAAAATACTAATAAATATATTTGGTTTAATAATAAATTAATAGGTTTTTTTTGTAAAAAATATTATTTTCCTGTGGCATAAAATATAAGAAATAATAAAATAGTAATTTTCTTGTTCCAGGAAGAATTAAATGCTGATATATTGTCTGATGTTGAAGCTCTGTTGGCCGCCAACACAAAGGACAACGTTTTGACTTGGCTGTGAACTTATTAAATATAGCATGATCTCATATGTTCCATTACATGGAATATGGAGATGAATATTGAACTGAATTGGCTCTATTACACGTTATTTGCTATGAAGACTTTCGAACGTAGAGGATTGTTTTGAAAGCTCTTAGTTACTTCTCAGTAAAAGTTTTCTTGGCTACCTCTAAAAGGCCCAAAAAATGCGTGCGATATTGACTCAATATCCAACAATATTTAACAACATTAGTACGATGCCATACAATATTGTGTGTTATTTGGGTACTAAGCACTCTTATTCTCTCTGTTTCTTATTAAGGTAGAGGTTTACTAATTCAACTTTTTTTCAAATATTAACAATTGTACTTTTATTTCTAAATGTTTAAAACTAACCAAGGAAACTTTTACTAGATAATTAGTCTTCCAAATAAAGTAGTATTTCGTGGATATTTTTTTTCTTTTTAAAATAATTAGAATATATATATTATTGGGATTGTTATGTTATCTTGTTATGTACATTAATTATTCGAATCTGTATTGTCGTCTGCTAATCGGAATTTCATTTCGCTTTATTATTGTTTATTATTTTTATCGTTTCCACTTACAATTTCATGAAAATTGCAACAAGGCAGGGTCTACAAAAATCAGGAAGCAAAACCAATTTTCAGTAGCCACCATGCTATGGAATGAAAAGCAACGAAAAATTAGAACGCAAAACCAGGTTAATATTTTTTTTAAAAATTTGGCGATAACTTCAATTTCTTCAGCGCCATTGCGAGATTTGTAGAACATTGCAACAAAAAAAAGAAGAAAAAAAACATTTATGTTTCTTATAATTTGCATTTATTGTTGAAAGCATTACAGTCATACACCAGAATTAATTATTTTTAAATTATATCATGCTAACAAAAAAAAAATTATTCTAAATATATGAACGGAGTAGTGCTTAATAATCACAGAAAAACAATTTTGAGATTATTTAATTATATATTAGAATAGATAGAACTGCGTGTTTCATCTTTTATAGCGAAACGAAGCTAGAATAAGGAAATGGGATTTATCCAATATATTAGAAAATTTAAATTTGTTTATTTTGTCATTGTATTTAATACTTAACAATAGTATCTTTATCTATATTAATTTTTCATAATTAATAACAGGGAAAATTTGTTAGTGATTATTCTCAATTTCCACTTTTAACTTCTTTATTTGGAAGACTAAAAGAAGGTGATGGAAAGGTTATATACGACTGTTTAGTTTGACATCTGAAACTACATGCTATATTTTTTTAAGTTCCATGATTTCATTTATACAGAATCATAAGTTTTGTGCTCAAAACTCTGTGCTTCATTACTATTTCATGACCCCCCAATTTTCATTCATTATATGTGTCACCAAGCACAGAGGGTCATTTATTTTTATGAAAACAAAGTATCATGGCTAATAAGGGTCTTAGATGTGTAAAAAAAACTAAATTCTTCAGGTCAGAAACTTTTATTTCAATTTAACTTTTTAAAATATTTTATCTTGCGTCTGTTTACTAATATGTACTAAATAGTTAACTTTAAGTAGGGTGTCTCAAAACATATGCTCAAACTTTATAAATGTGTACATTTTTTACACTGTAAAACTCAAAATTAAAAGTTAACTTTTTTTAAGAGTTTTTATTTTACTTTTATAATCTATAAATAATTCTAAGAAATATAATTATTTGCAATGCGCATTTATTCTGTTTTGCTTAAATTCAATAAAATTCTCATTTGTTGTGTTTTCAGGCTAATATAATCTCAGAATAATTGGTTTAATGTTGATTCATATTCATAATATGGTGCCAATTTGCTGCAAGTTTAATAAAGATTAAATTACACGATAAGGTCTAAAATCATGTCATATTAGGTTAGGTATTTGGTTTGATGTAAATTTGAATGAACCATAATATGGTTCATTCAAATCCTTAAACTATAATATGGTGTATAATATAACTAAACCGTAATAACGTCATATTAGGTATTAGGGTTTATGCAAATTTAAATGATAGCTTAGCACAAAATGATTTAAAACTTCTAACACTGTGGTATCAAAAGCCTACATGATGTGTTTTAAAGCACTACCAAAGCAATCATTGTATTCATAAAATTAGTTAATCTATGGTGATTACAATCTATGATTATTAATCTATGATGACCTGAGCATCGCATTGCTTTTCAACCAATTATTATACCAAAAAGTAGTATCGAGATTTGAACCCACATTTTAATTTTTAACAAACTTTTAATGTAATAGTTTTGAGACACCCTTCT
The DNA here is from genome assembly GCF_043381705.1 of Parasteatoda tepidariorum. Classification (NCBI taxonomy): domain Eukaryota; kingdom Metazoa; phylum Arthropoda; class Arachnida; order Araneae; family Theridiidae; genus Parasteatoda; species Parasteatoda tepidariorum. The sequence continues at coordinate 46,376,415 of NC_092205.1, read as the reverse complement.
TCACACTTCTGTGTACGCTTGCGCACTGAAAGCACTGGGCATCAGCGTGTAACTTAACGTTACACGGAGCGAGCAGTACACTTCATTTTTGAGAGGTAGCACCGAAACGTTTTTTAAATGCGATTTTTTTTACGAAAAGATCTTTACATTAATATACTGCACAAAATCATTATTCATTATTTGTTTACTCTTTTTTACGTCTTAATATGTTTTCTTTCATATTGTATATTTTTTTCATCATGGATATCGATAATTTAGCTCGCCTCTCTTTGTACTAATAGACTTACTACTTCTTGCTAACAATGCATAACTGCACACCATACAGTCCTTGCTTTCGCAAGAAGCTATTGGTTAAGTCTGTTTTGATGTAATATTACGTCATAAGAAGTCCCACTAATTCACTTTTTATAGAGATTTTCGTATCATGATAGGTTCTTACACTACTTGTTGAATTGAAATAAAAGTTTGAAACTTGATGTTTTTTTAATGATATAATACAAACCCTGTGATGTCTGTGCCTTAAAATGTAAAAAATGAAACGAGCAATAATTTTTGACTTGATGAATTGTTAAATTATTTTCAGGAAGCTTTTTAATGTAAATCAGATATTATGTATTGTTATATTTTGTAACATTTCCAGTTGATCAGATATTATGTAAGTTGTACACATCTTCTGTATTTGGAATGTATTAATTACTTTTACAGTTTTTAATTGCGTTATTTTTCAACAGATTTGGTTTTAAAAAATTTAGAATAATATTCATGCTTTTCTAAATGCTGATTTAAAAAATAAGTTTTCTTTGATATCATCAAAGATAATAACCAAAATGTATTTTGTTGATCATTTCCTATCAATTCTTTTTAAATGTTAATATTCAACAAAGTGCAAAACTCTAATTTACTGTACTCATACAACAAATATTTACAAATAAAAATTTCATCTAAATATGTTTATTTTATTCATACATTTTTGTTATTTTAATATGATTCAGAAATAATTATTTTCTCCTATATTCCATGTTTTTACTTAACAAATGTTAATTCAATTGTGATTAGTAAGTAAGAATTTTTTTTATTGTGCAAAGATAATTAATATTTTTAAAAAGAGATGTTATATCTTCAAATTCGTATTTGGTTTAAAAAAAAATTACTTTTGGATGGTTCATTAAAAAATTTGAAGTCTCAAATTTGAAATTTAGTATCCTATTACCAGGAAGTTTAGCATTGCCTAACTCATTATCATTGACGGTTATGACTTGAAATCAATAAATGTTTATTTCCGAACCATTTTTGCTATCAAGATCACAATTCAGCTCAAACATTTTGTGATATGAGATACAAGTAATAACAAACTTGTATCTCATTATACGTGTATCCTATTAACAAACTCGTATCCATTAGCACATACTCGAATCCATTTTACAAAACACTCAAAGGCATGCTACATGAAGGGTGGAACCACAAATATTTGTTACAATTAGCCTGACAACAGTGATACATGATTTCACAACAACTGCAAAAATAATATTTTATAGCTAAATTCTTTAATAACTTGAAGTCAAAACTTATACAAAAATCTGCTATAAAATTTTTTTATTAGGATATCAAACAATTTGTTTCGTATTCTATTATCAAAACATTTTTATAGAATATTATTGAGCAGCAAAATACACTTATCATGAAAGCAAACTCCACAATTGATCATTCATATTCATATCAACTCTATCACATAAACGTGTGACAATGTTATAAAATAAAACAAACATTCAAGAAATAAGTACACTTTTATTTCCCATTTCAACAAAATACATTAAAAAACTAAAATTCAGAAAAAGGGTGAAAAATAAGCATTTAAAACAGATTATTTACAAGTCTTTGGTATGGTTTATTTGTTATTTAATATGATATCGCTATAAATACGTCATCTCCGTATTTTCGTGCACATCACTTGTAGATATGTCTGAGTTCATCATTCTTCCATTAGCAATGTGGTTTGTATTGGGTGCTGATCCATTCATTTCTATGATATCTCCTCCCCCATGTCCACCAAAGACGATGGTGCCAGTATCTTTCTTTGTACCAGCACGTTTGAGGTATGCTGTTCGAGCTATTTCTTTTAGTTGGTTTGCCATACCATGGCCTGTCTGTTGCACCATATGAGAGAATTGGCTGTTTCTGTTTTGTAGCAGTGTGTAGGGTTCGTCGAATTCTTTGACTTCCCCAGCATCAAGTACCTTTGGATAAAAAATTGAATTTATCAGCTACCTCTTAATCTAATAATCTGAAGTGTCTTTCGGAAATTGGGCTGCATATTTTCACTGATATCTTTAAGAGTTAGAACGTAATTTATAAAGTACTATTAAATTATCAAAAACTACATATTTTACCTTCAACACGTCACCACGTTCAATTCCTTCTCCAGACAGCGGTAAGAGGCTGACATTTCTTTTCCCTTTTTTTGCCTGAATTTACACTCTCAATAGCTTATATCTTCGCAACCAAAGCGACATCTTTTATGCATACTAACTGCATGAAAATATCAGCTATATTGACGAGTGACACTTTGAGTTTCTTCCTTTTGTAAGTTTATAAGTTTGAATGATTTCATTCGTTTGAGGTATAAATATGCCACTATATGAAAAAATTTGTCACCTCCGCTTTGGGTGTTCAACTTGGTGTTAGATTTTTCTTAGAAGCGAAAAAACTGTAAAACTTAGAAGCTTATAGGAGTACGATTAGATGAAAAATTGACATTCGATCATTACTTCAAGAATTTACTATTAAAAATATACTAAAAAATACCATGATGGTAAATTTGCAATCCTCAGAAATTCAACTACAGAGTTGAAATTGACATGCAACATGCTAAACGGGCTATTTTTATTTATGAACTTAAAATGTTTTTTTTTTTAATCGAAAGTTATTGCAATTTAAGTTGATGTTTTTTTCCTCGAATTCATCCCACTTTTTTGCTTTTAATGATGGCTATTTATTCATTGTTGTAGACAAAATTATTTAACTCTCTTGATATCTTAATTTTTGAGCTTGCACTTAAGTCGATGTATGAAGTAGCAAAGAGCAAGTAGCAAATTAAATGTTTCCAAAAATAAATATATAAAGAACTTAATTGAAAAACATAAAAACCGTTTCCGATTTGAACTGTTTCAATGACATCAGGTAATCCTAATCGTTCTTTAACGTGCATTACCTCTCATTTATATCTTTACATTACAGCACACATTCTATATTCCTAAGTTTAATATTTTTTTTTCAAGTCGATACAGTTGTTGATTATCAAATTCAAGTAATCATTCATTTCATTTTATTATTATTAACATTTTACCAATTCAGTTATTTGTTTATACATTTATTTGTTCTTATTTTAAATTATAATAACTATATAATTTATTAACAAAATGTTCTTTGTTTTTGTGAAAAATATCAACTCCAAAGAGCGAAACAATGATGAATGCATCAGATCTGCTAGCGAAGCAAAGAGGGAGATAAGCATTCTAGTGTATTAAAAAGTAATGAAACAGTTTCATCAGATAATAGCGTATTGCTTTTGCATAACAAATTAATAAATTATATTTTAATGAGTTATGAAATACTTACCAAAACTCTATCTGAATCCATGATTGTATGAAGTCGGTGGGCTATTGTGAGTACTGTGCAAGTAGCAAAACGTTCTCTTATTGTTTTCTGAATCAAACTATCAGTACTAGAAATAAAATTTAATTTATTAAAGCAAGGATGAAATTCATCTGTAAAAAAATAAAAATTTTAGCATTTTTTTCTATCGTGAGCAAAAATGAAAAAGTCCTAATTGGATTAGTTCAAATAATAATTCTTTAATAGTATGTACACCGAAGAGCCATTACATTATGACCACCCTCCATCTATAACAATGGGCTCGGCCAAGTTTTCATGGTTTCACGCCCAGCAACAATGTTTCCATGGGGCACATTAGGATGATTGCACCATAATCCTCATGGAACAATCCATGACGTCTGCAAGCTACTTGAACATAGTTCACCTATTCATGGCAACAGTTTTTCCTGCGGGGGATGGTGTTTACCAACAGGATAATGCACCATGTCATCAGAGTGGAATCGTCATGGATTGGTACGAGGAACATTCCAGCGACTTTCAAGTCATGTCTTGGCCCCTAAATTCACATGACCTTAATCCAATGGAGCATGCTGCCACGCTTGTGGTCCTACTCGGAAAACCAAATTCATGCTGCCACGCTACCCCCTCGTAATGTACGGGAATTGCAAAACCAGCTGGTGAGCGCTTGGTATCAGATACCTCAGACTACCTATCAGCACCTTGTGGAATCAAAGCCACGGCGGGTGCTAGCAGTTTTGAGGGCTAAAGGTGGTCCTACATGTTATTAGCAGGGTGGTCATAATGTAATGGCTCTTCGGTGTATATTAGTATTGTGAAAACCCTGTCCTATCAATTATTAAAAATAAAAATATTTTAGATACCTGACGCACCTGTAGTTGTTATATGTGAATTTTTTTCTTCTTCAAAATTAGCATTATGAGAAAGTAATAGGCATTGCAAAAAAATCACATTCTTAAAGATATTTATTAAAATAAAATTCATATTTATAGTGTTATTTCTCCGGAATTATTCAATTCATATAATTCAAATTTTAGATGCAATCTCTTAAAAATAACTAGTTTAATAAGACGCATTGTTATGTATTGAAATTCGAAACTTTTTGATGACTATAAAACCAGATAAAAAATTAAAATTTAACTATTTTTAAAAGTTACTTTTTGCATGAAATAGCCTTTGAACGCAAAAGCTTTGTAATTGTGTGTAAAAAATCTGTTGATACAAGATTTAATATTGCTTTAAATTTTTAGGGACCTTATTTTCTGCATTTTGGATTCTCTATTTAATTTGAGATTAAAAATCAAATCGAAGAAGAGAGATTATTTTTAAAAAGTACGTTTATATGTCGAAAAATAATCATCTTAGTAAAATAGTAATATTTTAGGTGCAACAATGAAACAACAACAGATATTTCATCCCAGCACAGAAAAACTTATTCTGAGTGCAGGGCAGAGGGTGTGGACATGAGACTGAAGTATACATCTTGAATAACGTTTTTGTTTAACGGTCAAATTTTTCTTGTGAGCTATCGTAATTTGGAAATATTGTTGCTCACTTCCATGTGCAGTTGCATAGTCACACTGTGAATACTTAAGTAGAAATTTGTAAAAGAAAGTTTCTAACGTGAAAAAGTGAGTTTCAAGTTCAAGTTGTTTGCTCTTTTGTTAACATATTTTATTTTTTAGAATTTCAACTAATATTGATAATATGTTATAAATGATACTTTTTTTCCATCTATTTTAATATTATTTTTTACTCCCTACTGTTTCATTTTAACTGCAATAGACATAAATAAGCATATGTCTACATATAAGTAGAGGGGTTTTTTTAAGTGTTTTTTTTTTTAATTGCAATGATATTAGATCAATATAAAAAAAAAACACTGACTGAATAAGAGTTAACCATTTCGACGCAGTCAAGTTTTTTTTTTCTTTTTAAAAAAATATTTGCTAAAAGTTATTTTTTGCATGGAATTATCTTTGGAAAACGAATTTTATAATTGAATGCAAACTGTTTTCAGTTTGCTTAAAAAGTTTTTGATGTATAGCGCAATACGCAAAAAGTAAAATTAACATTAAGGAGTCCAAACTATGGAACGCTCTCCTGCTGACCAAACTATTGAGACTATATTTTCCAAATTTCGGCCAGCCCTTATATTTTAAGGATCAGAAATTCGAATCGTCAAAAAAAGGTATTTTTATGTTTATTCAATGTTTATTCAGAGAAAGTACATAAAATATCGTCAGCACTTATAAATTAGGTTATTTGAGGTCACTCCCTAGAGCCATTAAGATTGTGTCTTGGAATGTAAAAATCCGATCATTAGATCGAAAGTTACTCAGGGTGGTTCGTTTTTCCTTGGCGCACTGTACACTCCTATTAACTCACTTTATAACCCAGATGGGTGGCTACTGCTATGGGCGCTGTTTTTCTGACGCTATCTCGCGTATTCACTTTTCATTTAGCTGTTAGCTGAACATTATACTTACTTTGGATCGACATTAGCTGTGGCTTCATCAAGAACCAGTATTCTGTTTCTGCGTAGAATAGCTCTAGCTAAACATATTAACTGTCTCTGTCCAACACTGAAGTTACTCCCTCCTTCTGCTACTTCTGTGTCCAATCCTCCAGGCATTTCTTCGATAGATTCTTTTAAATAGGCCTAAAACATAAACAGTTCGGAATCTTAATTAAAATAGACTTTTTACTGGTATTAATTAATCTTTAACATTTTGTTCAAACATTTTACTTCTTCTAAAGCTAGCCATAGTTCTTCATCTTTATGTTCCTGAAATGGATCCAGATTTCTTCTTACTGGACCAGTGAACAAAACAGGATCCTAAAAGTGTACATTTTCACTAATTGTAGATTAATTGTTGATTTAAACCATAAAAAATTCAACTAATATTTTCATCATTACTTAGTCATTTGTAAAATAGTACTCTTAAATTTATTTTTTTGTTTTCTGTTTAAATAACGTTCTTATTGGGGGAAAATGGCTATTTAACGCTTATTTTGATCTATAAGCAACGATGTAGGAATACTTTTTATATTAAAACGTATTTAAAAAATCGTTTTAGCAGAAGTTTTTTTATAAAATGGAAAAAATAAAGTGAAACTATAAAAATTATATAAAAAAACATCATTTAGCGTTTCTCCAAATTTCTGATCTAAAAGAAATGTGTAAATTGATAAAATAATTTTTTTTAATACAAATAAACTGGAATTTATTTATTATTTGAATAAAGAAATGCTGAAACTAAAATTCTCAGCTGGAGATTATTTGACTGACCTTAAAACTATTTTGAGGTTATTAAATCGTTCACTTTTCATGCGCAACGATCTCTAACCATTAGCAATGAAAACCTCAAAACAGCAAATTTCTCTTTAAAAAAAACGTCAAGATTTAGTATTTCGGATCACTAAAATTTTGTGATCAATCTTTTCAAAAATGTAATGATTCATTAAAAATGCTAAATTGAGTAGGGATTTTTTAAAACTGTGCTTTTACAATAACAATTGTTCAATTTTTACTAAATATCAGCAAAATCAAAAAGTAGGAAATGCATTCTAATAGAATGTAATAATGCTATAAAAAATGTAAATGTAATAAAGTGAACACGTCTACTACAAGATTGTGAATGAGAAGAGTTGTCGGGCAAACAAACCTGCTGGGAAATGAGCTGTCGGGCAAAAGTAGCTATCGGGAAAATGACCTATCGAGCAAACGTATACCTCCAGGGCAATTGAGTGGTTGGGAAAACGAAGTCAGGCAACGGATTGATGGGGAAATGTACCAGAATATTGTTTTGAAACAAGTTAACATATTACCATGAGTCAAATTATTATTTAAAAAATTAAAAAGCAAGCAAGCCTAAGCTCATTGGGCATTAAATTAATCACAGTTAGACAGATCTTGAAAATCAAAATTTAATGTTGCGCAACCACGTGTCTGCGGTTAGAAAGTTTTTCTACAATGTTTTGCGGGATAAACGTATCCAGTTTTAATCCACTGTCTGATTATTTGATCTTGCAAATCCACCAAATACTGATCGATATTTTTAACTGCTGTTCCACCGTATCCCACAGATTTCCTTTAAGATTTAATTCAGCAGATTTTACAGACCAGTCAAGATGTAATGCAGAGTATGAGCCTTTATGAAACTAGTCCGATGATATTTGCTGTTAACATTTTGAAAAATAGAGGCATCAATACTATACTCTTCATGAAGATGTTGACGGTAACAGGTCGTCCAGATGGTAAAAATATATATCCTAACACACATGTTAGCGGTCACTTCAATAAGCAAAATAACCGTTATAAAAAATCCAAAAAACAGTCATTTCCCGTTAAGTAATACGTTTCATGATTTCTCTAGAGGTGGCTATGTTTAATTCAGTGAGTATATTTGTTACTCATTAAACGACTTACAAAATCAACTAAATATTTATGTCATTTATGAATTAGCTCCGTTTTAGAACACTGACAAAACTTTTATAGAAGCTAATTTAGCACAGTTATTAATTAGTACCATAAAGCGTGTAGATGACATCCTGTATCCAAAAGCCATGACTAAGACTCTACCAAATATTCTTGAGGTTAACACAGACCCGACCCACAATCTCTCAGAATTTGTAAATTCTGAAATTCCTTCTACTCCAGACAAACCCCTTACTGATCGTCAGAGACGATTGCCCGTCTACCCAAAGGATTACGTAGTATACTGAAAGAATGGGTGGCGGTGAATGTACCTTTAGTTCATACTGTATCTTTATATCATCGTAGTTTATGTAATATCATATGACAATACTTCGATTGTTTACATTTCTTATTCTATAGTTTGTCTAAAGTAAGAGCTCCCCTAACCATTCATCTCGACCGGTGGCGGCATCTATGGTAATAATATATAACTATTTCAAGTAGGGGTGTGGGATCACTAATTAGGACAGGTTTTGACTCGGGTCGACGAGAGAAAGGTACTATTTTTCTCCAGTTTCTTGAATTAGCTCTAGAGTGAAGAGGAGCTACCCTCCCTGAAATGTGCTATTCTTGTTCCGACAGCAGCAGACGGCCACAGACTTTGTAGCGGTGGGAGTTCCTGCCGTAGACAAACTATAGCTATGTCATTAACACTCGCGTGTATGCATTCATTATTTGAGCCGCTCAGAAGCCAATGCGGTTAAGTCCATTTTTTGATATTTTCTGATTTTTGGAAATTTTGATGAAATAAATAATAATCTTCTTAGTTACTAAAGGATTTACTCGTTGGTTACTTTTTTCTATGTTAGACAGTCCTTTTTTTAATAGCTTCTGAATATATTATATAATAATTTCAGAAGCCATTGTGAATAGGTCCACCCTTTATCAATATTTTTTTACATAATTTTTGAAATAAAAATTAAATTTTTCTTCTTCTTTCGATATTTGTTGGTAACACTGAAAAACAAGAAATTCATAGTAACCAAGATTGCCAGACGTAGTATTTTTAATACTACGGTAGTATTTTTTCACCAAAAAAGGTATTTTTCGTAGTATTTTTTTAAAATGTGGTATTTTTTTTTTTTCATTTCCTAAAACAGAGAAAAGTGCCACAAAGTGAAGTAAAAACAATTTTTGAAATAATCCAACAGTTTATTTTCTATTAGTCACTGTATCTAGTGATGATTGAGAAAAATAAAAGTTCGTTTATACTAGTAGACATAAATTTCTTATCTTTTTCAGCTGCCAAAAGGTATAAGTCCTAAAATTTTTAAGATGCTGTCATTATTTCAATAAATACTTACGTTTTTATTTACACATCCTGTACATATCTTGTTTTTTTGCAGAGTTTACACCTCGAAAAAAGAGTTTATACACTTTTCTAATTAAATTAATAAACCAGGAATTTTAAAAACTAATGTATCAAAAAACATTAATTTTCTCAATTGTTGTGTTTTGGACTTAACCGCATTGGCTTCTGAGCGACTCATTTATTGCCGATTAAAGCCTATATTATGGTTATCTCCATGCATTTTATTTAACATGAACTTAATTTTCAATAAAATATGTATAGAATATTACAAATTTTAATGCGCATACCTGTGGAATGATAGATATTTTTCTCCTTAGATCATGCAAGCCGATATCTTTAGTGCAGATACTATCGATTTTTACTTCACCTTCTGGTTCTGTCATACGGAAAAGTGTTGCAATCATAGAACTTTTACCCGCTCCTGTTCTTCCAACAATTCCGATCTAAAAAGTAAAAAGAAAATAAATATTTTTTTTGAAAGTGATGAGTTATTACACACTAAACTTTTTTTTAAATCATTCTTAAATGTAACTTTGAAAATTAAGGCAGCAGAAAATTCTCACACGGAGAAAACAATTTCTGGTAAAATTACCATACTGTATGTAATGACATTTCTGATAAAAAGAAAAACATAATTCTGGTTAATACAACCAAAATATACTGTATTTAAATCATTCATTCGGAAATTTTACCGTTTGTTATGGTAAAGGTGAACCGGAAATTCTCGTTTTCAAAATTATAGTTCTTGCTACCACCACACATTTAGTAAAAAATACAAAACTAAAAAGTTAATTTTTCCGAATAAATGGTTTTTATGCCATGTTCTAAGTTATCATGAGAAAAAAACAAATTTTAACACATTTACCAAATTTATCACTCATTCTGAAACCATATTCGTTAATTTTACCAAAATCATGACTAAAAGTCTGCGGTAAAAATTACCGAGCTTTTTGGTGTTCCCAAAGAACCAGAAACATGGCTATTTTTACCACATTCTGGTAGTTATGATCATACTTCTTTTTCTCAGTACTGAGTTTGCTTTATTTTCATTTATGTATACAAGTATAACATTTACAACATTAAGGTTTCGAAGTTAAAATCTATAAATGCAATGGTTTAATTTTTTCTTTTCAGATTTTAAATGAAACTTTTGTTGACATTATTTGATAGCTTATAACGTTTTTCATCTGTTTAGATTATTAATTTTTACTTAAACTGTAAATTAATCTTTTCATAAATTATTTTTCAAGAGTTAACATTGAGACAAACCTCCTTACTCGATCGTGGTTTTTATCCTCTATCAACTAGAACATTTGAATTTAAAAGAGATATTAAAACTTGCATATCAATAATTAAATTCCACAAAGAAATGTTACAAGCAATAATTCGATCTAAAGAAACATCCAACTCATGAAAAGTAATAAATCTGAATTAAAATTATTGAATGAATTAAGTTCAGTAAACTGAACTATCTCAAGACAATTCTGTTACTTGCTTTTTTGTTTGTTTCTTGGTTTTTTTTTTAATAATTCGTGAAATTTTCTATATTTTTCTGAGTCGTACCTCTTCTTAATATTCTCTTTGTCAGGGGTTAGAGAGTCTCAAGTCCTAGTCTCAATTGAAACTATAAATTTTTAAATGAGAAAAATCTTGAACATTTTTTTATTTTCTAAAAAAATATTAATCTGTTTAGATCTATATCTTCTTTTTAAGTCATAAACATTATAAATCGATAATAATATAGGGTGGGCATAAAATACAGAAAAAGTTTTCCTGGATTTCCTAATATGTTTCCAGACATATTTGAAAAAATGCTTCGGATTTTCGTAACTGATCGCTTAAATTTTTTATGTTTCTTAATGTTTTATTACTTTATATAAAGTATAGAACACGAATAGCAAGGCTATTATAATGTTGGGGAAAAAACACTTTTTTTAAAAAAAAATTGTTACAAGATTAATTTTTTCTGCAAAACGTATAGGACTTTTAGGTACCTCAAACCCAAATTAATTTCTTTTGTGCCACTTTTTTGGATGTTTTTAATCGAATTCACTGACATTTCCCTGATTTTTGCAAGATTGATAAAATTTCCCGACTTAATCCTCTTCTGCGACTGCCCTGTACAAAAAAATATAACTGAGACAATAGCAAGTTCTTAAATCATTTCGAAGCAGTTACCTTTTCTTCTGGATATATCTCGAAATTGAGATTTTTCAGAACAGGAGGTTCGTCGGGAGAATATCTCAGATTAACATTTTGGTAGACGATGTAGCCTTTTGATGGCCATCCTTTGGGTGGTTTCTTCTCTTTCTCACTTTCAAGAGCTGCTTCAGGTGGCAAATTACTGTACTCTACAACTCGCTCTACTGACGTCATCTGAAAAACAAAATATGCCTTAAAATACTCATAAAATGTTGCATAACAGCGTACAATTTAAAGTGTTACTATTCTGGATGTTTGACATTTATATGTTAAACAATCAAATGTTGCGTAGCAGCATACAATTTAAAGTGTTACTACTTTTCATGTTTGGCATTTATAAGTTGAACAATCAAATGTTGTGTAACAGCTTACAATTTGAAGTGTTACTACTTTTGATGTTTGACATTAGTAGTTGAACAATCAAATGTTGTGTAACAGCTTACAATTTAAAGTGTTACTACTTTTGATGTTTGGCATTTATAAGTTGAACAATCAAATGTTGCGCAACAGCATACAATTTAAAGTGTTACTACTTTTGATGTTTGACATTTATAAGTTGAACAATCAAATGTTGTGTAACAGCATACAATTTAAAGTGTTACTACTTTTGATGTTTGACATTATAAGTTGAACAATCAAATGTTGTGTAACAGCATACAATTTAAAGTGTTACTATTCTGGATGTCTGACATTTATAAGTTGAACAATCAAATCTTGCGTAGCAGCATACTATTTAAAGTGTTACTACTTTTGATGTCTGACATTATAAGTTGGACAATCAAATGTTGAGTAACAGCATACAATTTAAAGTGTTACTACTTTTGATGTTTGACATTGTAAGTTGAACAATCAATTGTTGCGTAGCAGAATACAATTTAAAGTGTTACTACTTTTCATGTTTGACATTTATAAGTTGAACAATCAAATGTTGCGTAACAGCATACAATTTAAAGTGTTACTATTTTGGATGTTTGACATTTATAAGTTGAACAATCAAATGTTGTGTAACAGCTTACAATTTAAAGTCTTACTACATTGGATGTTTGACATTTGTAAGTTTAACAATCAATTTTGGCTAACATAAAATCTAAAGAGATTACTTAATAATCTTGCGAATACTTTATTCCAGAGAGTTCTTTACAATTGTGTTCATTATTTTAGTTGCATATTTTGACTGGAGACAATTTTATACCAAAACTTATAAAAGCGCAAATAACTTATTAAATGTTTAAAATTTACAAAACAATTAATGAGTTATAAACCGTTTCAAATGTGTTTAGTCGTAAAATGTAGCGTAATGAGGAGATGTGCGTAATGTAGCGCCACTTTTCTTAAAGCCATTAATTTGGAATAGTAATTAAAATCAAGAACCAAGTAATAGCCGAAAATTATGCTAAGAAAAGATAATAAATTTTTTTTAAATATTACTGGTACTTATATACTATTAAATGAGAGAGAAATATATTTAAAAGGTAAAAAATATCTAATTAACTTTAAATTTTTCACGGAGAAAGTAATTCTGGTAAAATAATCGACATTAACATTTTTAGTTAAAAGAATCATAATTCTGATTAATAAAACCAAAATACATGGTAATTAAAAATTCGTTTGATAAATTTTCTGTCCATATGGTAAATGTTAATCGAAAATTCCGGTTTTCAAAATTATAATTCATACTGCCACACATTTAAAGAAAAATAAAAAACTGAAAATAAGCTTAAACCTAATAAAAGGCTTTTATACCATGCTTTAAAGCATCATGATAAAATTACCAAAGTTTACCATATTTACGAAATTTTACCACATGTTATGAAACTATATTTTATTGTTAATATTATCAAAAGCGCTTCGGAAAATATTACCAAACTTTTTGGTGCGTCCGTAAAGACAGAAACACGTTACATTTTACCATGTTCTGGTAGTCTTAACCATATTTTTCTTCAGTCTTTGCAAACGAAAAACGCACTGATAAGAATGCACAAAAATGTGAAGCTGTTTTAGAACATTTTTTTCGCGTTTTATAGTGAAATAATTATCTCTTCCGAAAGTTTTTAAATCTCATTTATTTTATATTTAGAAGGAAACATTCTAGTCTAATAATGTTCGAAAAAACTTACTTGACTCTCTACTTCAGCTGATTGCCTCACACCCCATTGAAAACTGCCACTTAATTGAAGAGCTGAAGCGATAGCCAATCCTGCTTTACTCGCATAAGATGGATCTAAAAATAAAAAAAATTAATTAATAATTCCTATCAGTAAATTTTTAAACAATCGTTTGAAAAAAATACTAAAAATGTATCGAAATTTATTTGAATGAAAACAACATAATTCTTACCTTCGGACAATATGACCATGCTCCATGTAACAAAAGTGATGTAGATGACACATAACCAGTCCAAGACGATACCAAACCAACGAGTCACTGAGATGAACATGAACCATGTCGCAGTATGTTGGTCTTGATAATGATCGAAACTCACTTCGAATGGTTGTTGCACTTTGAAAGCTCTAATGGTTGTCAAACCGTAAAGAGAAGTACTAAGGTGAGAAAAGACAGGACTCCTTGCTGAAAATCATTAGATGAAATATGATCAACATCGTAAAAAGATTCATAAAAAAATTGCAGTAAAAAATATCGGCACTCAGGATGTCTACCATAAAATCCTTTTTTATCGTAATTTTTTGAGAAATATTTATTTATTTACAGTGATTCGGTAAATATTACAGTAAAAATGAAGGCAAATCAGTTTTTTTTGTCTTGTAGAATTTTACGGTAGAAAACACTAGCTATCTGAGTGCTGGTATATTTTACTGTAATTTTTCAGAAATTATTTTTTACAGTGAGCAAGAATGGAATCTATACTGTCTCGAATTCCTCCTTATTTTTTGTATTTTTCAGTTAAGGATGTAAATATTCACCGAAAAATAGATATAAAAATCTAAAATTTAGTTGTTTTTGCAAAATGTTAAAGAAAAAGGGAGGTATGTTATGACCTATTTTTAACACATATATTTTCCTAATTATTTAACGTAATTAAATCTGCTAGTTGAAATTACTCAATTAAATTATTTAGAAGCTTTTTTATTTATATTTTTTCATGAGTGTGAGAAGATAGTGAAATCTCTTTACTTGAGGGGGATTTCATTCACGGCGAGAGAAGTTTTACCCCATTGGAAATTAAAAGAATGATTAAAGCTCATGCAGCAACAATTGTATAAATGAATTTCAACTATTGATGAAAGTAACAAATTTGAAGCATAATTGGAATTCTAGTTGTGCTTGTGAACTGAACTATCTAGATAAAAATATTACTGTCGCTTTTTTTTTTGTTTCTTCGTTTGCTTTTAGATATTTCTTTAATTATTTCGCGTTTTATGCTGTAAAAATTTTTTTGGATCAAATTACGGTAAAAAGTGCAGAATCCGAAAAATTTATTTACCGCAAAGTTTTGTAGCTTAATTTTTACAGTAAAACTTATTTAGTTTCAGTAGTGATTTTATAATAAATATTACTGTACAAATTACCGTACATCAGAATTTCGTTCCGTAAAACGTTACGGTGAAAATGGATTTTAAGGTAAAAAGTACTGGTACCCTGAATACCGGTGCTTTTTATGGTGTAATTTTGATCTCTAATTTTTCATATTGTGCCACTTGATCCGAGATGCTCGATTTGATCCGTTAATAGCTATTTTGTAAATTAAATAAATAAATAAAAGAATTTTAGTAAACATTAGGTATACTGACTTTTAGTACACTAATATGATTACATTAAAAATTCAAATTTTTTAAAATGTACAGTACCCATTTTGGTTTATATATGGGATATGAATTTTATAAAATTATTTAAGAAAAACACACACTCGGCTTTTACATGGATTCGCTTATGTGTGAAAATTTACAGTACCCATTTTGGTTTATACATGGGATACGATTTTTGGAAAATAATTTTTTTTTAAAAAAGAAGAAAAAAACACTTTCTTAGCTTTTACATGGATTCGCTTATGTGTGTAAATGTACAGTACCCATTTTGGTTCATATATGGGATATGAATTTTGGAAAATTATTTAAGAAAAACACACTCTTGACTTTTGCGAGGATTGCCTTATGATTAAAATTGTACAGTAATCGAATGACCAATTCTGACATTCACCAACAGAGGAATTAATCCGGTGAAATGCTTTAAATATTGTAATATTTCATATCGTACAAAAAACTAAAACAACTTTTTTTAAACACAAGAACTTATATGTTATTGTGTATGTTGTATTTCAAAAGAATTAAGATACTCACTGATTCCTTCATAACGTTTAACATCTCTGGCAGTTGGTAAGTAAAACCTTCGAATGAATATAAATGCTATACTGATTACAAGAGTAGGAATGAGTAACAAATATTCAACGATAGCAACCACACATATGATGCCCATTATATTACAGAATATCTGAAAATAGAATTAACCATTTAATAAATGAATTTGAATTAGGAGTTAAAATATATTTGAAATTATAATTTTTTTTTTAAAAAAAATATTAAATACATTTTGTATTGTTAACCCCTTGCCTGTGGAATATATTCGAGAAAAACGTGCCAAAACTGGAGAGAAAAAAATTTTCTTTTAATTTTGCTCGTTGTTATCATCAAAATGCTAGAAATAAATTATTTTTGAAATTTTTTTAACGAAATGACTATTGTATTCAATATTTTCACATAGATGAGAAATGCTAATGGATTACAGCAATTTTTGTTGAAATCATAGCAAAATAAATCAAACAACATATGCATAGGACGAACTGAGTTTGGGCTTCACAGAATTGAAGCACCGAATTTTCCCGTGACCGAACTCAGGTCTGGCATTCCAAAATCGGTCACTTTGCGTTGCCCGAACTGAGTTTGGGCATCCAAAGCAAGGGGTTAAATATGATTAAACTGTATAATATAACGTAGTAGTGTAAAAACTACTCATTTTTACAAATTAACAAATATGTTACTAATGCGATTTTTAGTTGTAATGTAATTCGTATGTAATTAATATAACGTAATTTATATGTAATTTATATAATGTAATGTAATTGCAATGTAATTTGTTAAGTAATTATTTAATTTCAACTGTAATTATAGCTGTAATTATTGTAATCCGATTTACTGTTATTATGCTACCGCTGTTGTAAATTACCCGACTTACTGTAATAATGTAACCGCTACTATAATAAAGACTTAATTAACCGGCCTATATTTATTGCCTTACAAAGGCATTTTAAATAATTTCATGTTACTAAACTTCTTCCCTTCATGCAAGCCCAGACAGACAGACGGGTTTTAGTAGGTCTGTAGGGTTGAAGGATTGGGCACAACGCACGCGGGAGCACGGGACAACACGCGTAACTTCTGGGTGGCGGCTGATGGTTTCCGTGTCCGATGGGCATGTCCGGGTGTCCGGTGCCAGAAACACAGTAAAGTAAATTTTACCAGATTCTAGTAGTTTTGACCATTCTTTTTTTTTTCTCTTATAGTAAGATCAAATTATTACAAACACAAAAACGAGTAAATAAAAACGTTGTAGTAACAAATAGATGTTATTACAGCATAATACGCTGTTATAGTATAGAATACAATTGAAATAGATGAATAGAATAATTATTAAAAAAATCTTTTACCTCTATGGTGTCAAAAGCAGTTGGAGGAATAACATCGTCAATGATGCCCAAGTCTCGGGAACATCGGTTTAAAATATTGCCTGGGTTAGCAAGTGAGAAAGTGGTGAAGACAAGATTGTGTGTTAGTATTATAAAGATCGAAATGTTAATACAGTAAAAAGTCACATAAATATGAAACTTCCTTTCGATAGCTTTTAAATTAAATCCCGCTTTTTTAATTTCAGTTTCAATAGGTTAATTTTTTAATTTACAAGATGATATAGTTAAGTAAGTATTAAGTGGTTTAAGTAGTATAGTATTAAGTGGTTTAAGTAGTATAGCATTAAGTGGTTTAAGTAGTATAGTATTAAGTGGTTTAAGTAGTATAAGTATTAAGTAGCTAAGAGATGTATTAAAGCGACCAGATTTACGAACCATGATTTGAGGACAAATCAGCGGAGCGTTCTCGAATTTGAGGAATTTCGAATTTACTTTAATTTAAGGACAATTAATGGAAAATATTAAGTTATCTGTGCGACAAAGATTTTTTTCCTACTTGATAACTAATGTCAGTTGCTGAACCATCTCCATCAAACTTGATTTAATTACGAACAGTTTGAAATATTATATAATATTCTGTTAAGTTAGAATTTGTTTAACTTTTGCTCAAATTACTTTAAGACTTGTATTGCATTTTCATCTATTAATTTTAGCATGGTGCTTTTTAGTTTTTCGTTTGTATTTCCTCTAACATAAAACCACCTTGTCAGAAAAAACATGCGCATTTCTGATTTTTTTTTATTATTATACTGCAGGTAAAAAACATAATATATTTTCGGGAAAAAATTAAGACACTTGAGGACACGCGCTAAAATTCGAGCACATTTTCTGTGCTTAAAGTGTTTGAAAGTTTTTGACGACAATCAATGAAATTTGAAATTTGAGATCTGTCTATAAGATTTTAGACATTTGTTCACATTATTGTGGACAAATTTTGTAAAATTAAAGAAATGAAACTAAAATTATCTTAAAAAATAGTTATTCGAAAATTTTTCTAGTCTAAAACTGAAAAGTCAATTTTAATAAAACTTAAAAAATAAATTACTGTCATTTTGTCAAATAATACACAAATACAATGTCACCGACGAAAATAATACTGTTGAATTTTAAATATTCTTAAATAAAATTATTTTTAATTTCTGGGACGTAAATATATATCCTATTTATCTAACGTAACTAACATAGATTTATTAAGTGGATATGATAAGTGATAAATCATTACTATATCACGTTTAAGTCTATATCACAAAATAAGCTTTCCAGATCTCAAGGTTTGTGTGGTGTACTAGTTTTCTTTTTACATTTTCTGAGATAATACCCGTACAGGTGCATATTTATTTTCGTGATTGCTTTCAATACAGTGTTTCACAATTGTAATAAAGTCCGTCACGAAGGCAAATATTCTATAACATTAAACTATGTATGAAAACCAGCTTTTAGAAATAAAACACTGAGAATTTTATTGCGTGAGTTTTATTGAATAAAATATTATTGCGCGAGTGCTCACAGAAATCATAAAAGGAATAAATAAACTAAATTGTTTTTGCTAAAATTATTAACAATACTGGTCCAACTAAAATCATAATCAATACTGGTCCTCAGCCGCTAATGTAGGTTTCTGGACTAAATTTATTTAAGATTTTGAAGTATTCTTATAATTTAGTTAATCAACTTTCTAGTAGTTTCTAGCTTCTTTCTAGTTTTTTTTCCAAATGTTTGGGATTCTACTTTCTTTTCATTTTCGGCAACTTCGCAATATCTGCGATTTTCACCATACACCACTATACCTTTTTCTTATCTTTTCCTATTTATGTTTGGTTATTTCCTCAAACATATTGGAAAAATTTCCATTTTTTCCTTGTTGTAACTTGTTTGTAATGTTTTCGACATCGCAGTGCTGCCCTCTTCAAATCTGAATTTCAACAGTGAAAGAGATTCTTTATTATAGAAATGAAACCAAAGTTTGTAGATTTTTGTGATATTGTGCTCTTTTAAGTTGTTTAGTTTTAGTAACATTAAAATTGAATTTACTTTCACATTTTAATCTGTATAGGAAACTATATATTTGTGTTTTGTCTTTAAAATGATTTTTAATATTCAAATGGAATATTTTACATTTTAAGACTCAAGAAATGAAGAAATCGTTATCTATTTTTTTTTACTTAGAAACATAATTTGTACACTGAGAAAAAAAAGCATGGTTACTAGAATATAGTAAAATTTAATGTGTTTCTGGCCATATTGAAACACCAAAATCTCAGTAATTTTACTGTGCTAAGTGCTTTGGTAGTGATTTTAGTAAATTTAACAATAAAATATAGTTTTATGAAATTTGGTAAAATTTGGCTATTTTATCAGGATACCTCAGAGCACGGAATAAAAACCCTTTATTCAGTTAAATCTACTTTTCAGTTTTGTATTTTTTTTTCTAATTATGCGGTAAAAAATTCTAAAAGTTTGAAAACCATAATTTCCGGTAAACCGTTAACATATCAACAGTAAAAGTTACATAATGTTAATGTTGAATAAATATTTTATTATCAAGAGTTTAAAAGTAAATGAGGTAAAATTTGAAAAGATTTTGTAATTTTCATCAAGATACCTTAAAGAATGGCATAAAAACCATAATCTATTTGATCGAACCATAATCTATTTGAATAAAATCTAATTGCAAAAAAATTTATAAAGTTACAAAAAACTAAATAAAAATATAACAATAACTATACAAACTTTTAATGAAATTTATAAAAGTAACCGAAGGATAACACATCTTTCAAAAACATAGTTTGATATCTTTATTATTGTTTAATCTAAACAGATATAGGGAAAACCAACCAGTGAAGGAACACTACCCAGTGAAGGAACATTTCATATATATTGATTAAAAATAGTCATTTTTG
>NC_092205.1:46231396-46356110 GCF_043381705.1 Parasteatoda tepidariorum | reverse complement strand
CTAGCAATGTTTTGGATTACCTGGTCAAATAGACTTCTCTGGAAAAATTTTTGAATTTGTTATTATCTCTGCAACACCTTGTTTCTTTGAAAAAAATTATAAGGTGAGTGTTTGTATTTATATGTTTGAAGTGGAATTAACTGCATGTAATAGTTTTATTTTTCTCACTGTGAAAAAGAGAATTCAAAATATAGGGGGTGTTTATTCACTGGATCACCAAACGATGAAAAACCAGTGAAGGAACAAGTGTTCCTTTACTGGTTTTTTTTCTAAGTTAATGAAAATAAAAGATAAACTTTAATTTTCTTGTACCTTTAGTGATGTTCCGCATCAAAAGTATGTTAAAATTACAAAAAACAACTTCCAACCAGTGAGGGAATAGGTATGTTCCATTACTGGGCATAGATTTCTCAGTGAATGAACAGTATGTGTTAATATGTTGGCACTTTAATTTTCAATTCATGTATACAAAAAAAGTTAACATTTTCCAAGTATTTATATGTTATAATTTCAAGAATAGGCTAGACTTTAAATATTTGTATGGCTTATAAATGCATAAAGAGCATTAAAAAATAACCAAACTTAAGTGTTCCTTTACTAGGTGTTCCTTCACTTGGTTTTATTACTACTTGTTATTTGAACCTCCAAAACTTTAAAGCAATATTATGTAAGTTCTCTACAATTTTTTTTTACATAATTTGCAATTAGTAACAAATATATTGACACTGTCATTTAACTAAAATTACGAATTTTGAAATTAATATGATTTTTTAAAAAGCAAGCGAAGCTTAAGTGTTCCTTCACTGGTTAGTTTACCCTATACGAGGAAATTTTTGTTTGAATAAACTTATAAACTCATCAAATCATTATTAAGTTCTTTTCAGACTTTTGAAAATAAATTATGGTAGATTTTGTTATTTAATGAAGTTGTCCAACAAATTCATTATTTAAAACATAGTGCACGGAAAAAAACATTCTAGTAAAATTAACGAAATGTATAGTAAAAACATTTTTAATAATAATAATATTAAAAAAAATACATAATTCTGGTCAATAAAACCGAAATATACAATATTTAAATAATTCATTTGGTAATTTTTCGTTCATATGCAAACGGTTTAGAGAAAGTTCTGGTTTTCAAAATTATAATTCGAATTATCACACATCGCAAAAAATACATAACTAAAAAGCAAATTTAACCGAATAAAAGATTTTTATGCCGTGCTCTAACGTATCATGATAAAATTACCAAATTTTACCACATTTAATTACAGATTATAAAGCCATATTTTATTTTTAGCTTCACCAAACATTATTACCAAAGCTCTTCAGTAAAAATTGCTGAGCTTTTTGGTGTTGGCAGAGAGCTAGAATTACGGTAAATTTTACCATATTCTGGCAGTTGTGTCCATACTTTGTCTTAGTGTAGTGTCTGTATTTTATGATACACTTTCGATATCCCTATGGGTAATAACCCTATGGGTACGATATTCCTAAGGAAGATCAGCTTTTTCATTAACAAGTGAAAATTTTCTTAAAATGCGTTTTTTTTTAAATGATATATTTCAGCATTTCAAATAATTATCCTAAGGGGTTCCCAAGACATTTTTTTTTGACATTTGGTGTTCTTTAAATTCAAACATTCGATTTTTTTATTTGCCTAGGTTATGCATGAGTGCTTAACTTTGATTAAAGCAGACACAATACGTAACATAAATACAAATTGTACAAACAAGAGCAAATAAAAAAAATTTACAGTTATAAAAAGCATAGAGAAATATAAGAATAAAACAAAAAATGTGGTGTATTCTTTAAAAAAATTCTAGTCCATATTATCTACATAGGAAAAAGAAGCATAATTTATTTTAACTATAAATAGCATAGAGGGCTATCGGAACAAGAAAAGCAAGAAGGAAATTCAAAAAGGGAAAAGAAGGAAAATGATATTCAAAATATTTTAAAGTAACACTTCATTTCTTTGTTAGTATAACAACAGTCATAGAAGCACTTACCCAGGCAATATTTGTTTGCTTAAAAAACTTTTTATTTAATTTACTAAATTTGAAAATACAAATCTAAGCTGCTTAATTTATAATAAACAATATTTTAGGAATGATCTTGTAAATAATTAATAAAAAAACTATTTTTATTCTCGGTCTGTAAATAAAGTATATTATGTGTTTTAAGCGTAATAAAATTCATAATTAAAATTTTTTTATAAAATTATTTATATTTAAATATCCCCAATGACCTTTTATAGCAAGGAGTTAAACTTTCGTGTTACACTAAAAATCTTAATTTAGCTTAAAATTTAAGTATAAATGATAAACATAATAAGAAATATTTACAATAAAGAGATATAAAGGAGAAATTAAAAAAAATTCATAAAAATATTAATTGCAAATTCTTTAGATTATTTTACACTATTTTGTTTCCTCTTGATTGTTTCTAAATAGCGAAAATCAAATGATTAATTCACCTTATTAAAAATTTTAGTCAAAAATTAGCCTGTTCTTATGTTGAACACATAAACAAATTTCCAATAATAAAACCTAAAAGTTTAAATGTTTCTCAAATGCAGTTCATGATACTTCCAATTCTAATAAACAAAGTTTGATCAAATTGTAGATAGTTAGCACTATCTACTTTGATTTTACAAAACAAGTGACAAATAAACGGCTATTTATTTTCAAATACAATAACGTTTTCATCAAATGTAGTTTAAAACAAACAAGGGTGACAACAAAACCTAGTTTAAATTATTCACAAATTCATTCAATGAGATATTCAGATCTACATTCAGCATATATGATAATATTTCTGCTTTTATCTTTATTTCTTGATAGACTATTCTCTGATTCACAAATTTACGTTTTGTGACAAAATATATAATTATTTTTTAAAAAAAATTCTCTAAATCATATTGATGGTTTTGTCCTTTAAAAATTACAATTTATTAAATTTTATAAGTTTAAAAAATACCTAAGACTTAAATACTTTTAAAAATAAATTTCACATTAAATCATTATCTTTAAACTCAATGTTTTACCAATGTCTTTTAAACTTTATTGTACATTTTACTCTTTAAGAACTTTTTTTATATGCATGGCTTATATCAGTATGTGAACTAATGTATCAAATTTTAAAGGGTACACAGTAAAACATGACTAATCAAATTACGCTAAAAAGTACTGGCACCTGGAGTGCAGCATCCAAAAATAATAGTGAAAATTACTGTAAAAATCAAGGTATATCCGATTTTTTGCTCCGTAAGGAGTGATTACTGTGGGACCTAAATTTATCCAAAGAAATGTTTCATAACTAACTACAGTAAATAATAGAGGTCGCATAACGTATCTAAAGAAATTGTTGTAAACTGTAACGAAAAACTACTCAATATGAATTGTTTATCCACAATTTTTCGCTGGTTTTGAGACAGTTTATAACAGAAATTTTGTAGTATCGCAACAGAATAGAGCTACGCTTTTTAAATAAATATCAATAATTTACTGCTTGGATTTTGATTAATATTTAAATTTTCGTTTACTGTAACCTAATCAACTTATCTAAAAGTCATTTTGTTTTTCTAAATATATTTACCTTTTCATATTACTTAAATTTCATTTTAATTGTTAACGAACTGAAACTAAAAATTCGTTTTCCTCCAGAGTTTAAGGTTATAGAGTAAAGAGTTATCTATACAATGATAGAAAATTTCCATTTAAACTTGAACTGCACACTTAGTTTGCCTTTCGTTTAGTTCAGTCTTAATATTTTGTTTGTCGTTTTCGGTGTTATAGCAAATTGCATCAATGTTTTTATTTGCTGCATCCTGTTCTTTTACCCTTTAAAATTTGGATGAACATTCAGTTACGATACATCCTGCATATAAAAAATTAAAATTTCTCTTTAAAAGAAATCCTTTAAATTCCTTATATGCTAATAAAGAGTTATTACTTTCACGTAGGTTCAAAGATATTTTACAACAATAAATGGTTAGTTTAGAAAAGACCTATTTCAATTTAAAATAAATAAAACCCCAATACAAAGATAGCATCCGCCACCAGTTGACAAAACCATCACCAAAGTAATTGCCACCATTCCCGTGCTAAGAAAGAAAGTATACAAAGTTAGTACACATCATGCATATTTGTAATGTGCTTTCCTGTATATTTTACTCACTATAACAGCGTCTAAGGCAGCCATGGGTAACGTTTCATCAATGACACCAGTGTCCTTTGAAAATCGGTTCAAAATTCGTCCTGATAATATAGTATGTCAAGATTAGTAACAAGCACTGCTGTAGATGTGCTGTTTTTTTGTACGAAATATAGGAATGAAATACAAATAATTAGACGATTAAAAAAAATTAACACTTAACTTCAAAAAATGAAATACAAACTAAATACACCATTTTAATGAACAAGCGGAGGCGTTTTTGTTTTAAAATAAAGTTCTAAAGATTGATTGATTTTAAAATTTAATGACACTGATGTCAAAAACCCATATACTGCGCTGATGTTAAATGACTTTAAATTCTTATAAGTAACGAAATCAAATGATCTTACAAATTATATCAAAAGCTAAAACAAAGGTCGTCACTAAAAAAGTTTTCTCCAGTCTGATTGTTAGCAGCAGATTGACCAATGAAAAGTATCCTTAACTATTGTAGAATATTTCCTTTTGGGAAAGTTTATAGCGTTTTGCAGCAAAGTTATTGCTCACCTGTGTGAGCTCGTCTACAGAAATCTTCATGGTGTAAACCTTTTCATGAGACCTTTTCTACCGAAGGGTTCAAGAAATAGGACAAGGCCTAATCTTAATTCTTATTGTCCACATATATACTTTAAAGCTAATTTACTGTAATTCACTCAACTTCTCAAATAACTAAACCACTTAGAACCTCCATCCACTCAGTTCTTCATCGAATAATACGAAAGACAATGATTTAGAGCGAAGATATTTATATACTTCTCTAATTAGAAGCATGTGGACAAGAAATAAAGGTAACACATAGTTTTAATATCGTACGTTTAACGAGTAAAGTTTTTTAAAAAATTCTCGAATTCCCTGTCAAAATTTCACTTTGAACCTTCATCCACTCAGATCTTCAGTTATATTATCAAATTAAGAATTAAAGGAAAAACTTGAACTAAATCAAATTAAGAATTAAAAAGAGAAGAATTTTCTCGGCGTCTCTTAAATTTCATTTAGAACCTTCATCCACTAAGTTCTTTAGTTTTATTATTATATAATGAATTAGAAAAAGAACCTAAAACTAAATCAATGTAAGAATGAAAAGAATAATAATTTTTCTCTTAAATTTCATTTAGAACCCCCATCCACAGAACTCTTTAGTTATATCATAAAATAACACAAACACTTCGAATGAGAGCTAAGGAATTAATATATTTCTCCAATTAGAAGCTCTTGGAAGACAATGTCTACTCTTAATATATTATTATCAACTTTAACGATAATTTTCTCGAATGTACTGAAATTTCACATAGACCTTTATCCACTCAACTCTTTAGTTATATTATCAAATTAAGAATTAAAAGAAGAACTTACCGACAGGATTGCTGTCAAAAAACGAAACAGGTGACCTAAGAACACAACGAAACATTTTGTTGTGAAGGTTTACAGATGCTTTCATGCACATGTGGAAGAACCCAGTGGTCCTAAAGAGTGACAGAAGAAAGACCAAGAGGACGAGCCCAGCATAAACGGATAAGTTGAAAGACGTTCGTACTTCTGCGGAAGCATCCTCTTCGTCTTTCAGATAGTTCATGGTTACCTTGAAGCAATCGTCACTTACATTAGCTATATTATACCTAAAGTATTCTGGATCGAACAAACCGTAAGTATCGTTGTAAAGTCTAGTCTCGTTCAAAGCGCTTTTGGTGGTGTTTCCCCAACAATCTTTAATGTTGTATCTTCTTTGTTCACTGTTTGTCCTGTAATATGATCACGCACTTGATTTAGTGATGTTAGTGATAAAAGTAGGGTGGAAATACGAAATGCAGTCATTAAATCAGATCGTAGTACAGTGGGAAAATAAATAAATAAATAAATGAACACAGATCACTTAGAATAATATTTGTTCTTCACGTTCTATGATTCCAAATCAATTAACTATCTATTATTTTTCGAAATCTATTCTCATTTATTTTTCATAAACTATAGGAATATGATGTTTTGTGCTTCAATCTTTCATTTTAAACTATTTAATTGCAATATCTTTATGCCCACTGTGAAGTTATTTTTTTTTGGTACAATTTAGATTACAATATAGATTGTCATTACAATTTTTCTAATAATCATCAATATAGAATATCATTCGAGCAAAAAATACTTTTCTTAATCTCAAAATAAATAAAAAAAATGAAATTAATAAGGCTATTTAAGAAATACATTCTGACAAGGCTTCTTTTATACTTTCATTCATCAGTGCTATNTATATATATATAAATTAAAGTAAATTACAACGCTCAAAGTAAATTACACAGCATCAACACAGTTTTGAAAATTGCTACACTTGTAAAAAAATTGGTTAAAAATTCCATATCATGTAAAGTTTAGACGGATTTAATTTGCAAAATAATATAGTAAAATTTACCACACTGCAAAAAATTCTGGATCAAATTACAATATTAAGCACCGACACTTTGGGTGTACCATTCGAAAAATCAATTTTTACTGTAAAATATTATACCGTAAATTTTACAGTAATATTTATTTAACTAGAGTGATTCGGTTATTTTACGGTAATTATTGCTGTAAATATTGAATTTTAAATGTAAATATCAGATTTTTTCTTCCGTAATACGCTCCGGTAAAAATGGATTTTACGATAAAAAATATCGGCATCCTGATGTCCTGTACTTTTTACCAAAATTTAATCCGGAATCTTTTTCAATGCACTGTTTTAATGTTACAGCAAATTTGTGCGATATTGAGGTTCAACACGTTCTAAAATTTCTAACAGCATTCGTAAAGTACAAAAATTATTAATAACAATTTGCAGCAAAAACGGATATTAAGTTCCGACAAATTTATTTGAAATTAAAAGGGTCTTATTTTTCATTAAAAAAACTTTCAAAATAATTTGTGTTTATTTATTTACTCATAATAAAAAGTGCATAATCAAAAATATATTATAATTACGAAGCTATAAGAGAACTATACAGTCGGATATAGTCAAGAAATAATACTGATAACTTTTAACGTATATTTATCAAAAGTTAATCTTAAAATCACACTGGACTAATTTTCACTGATAAATAAATGAAGGAGAAAAATTGCACTGCGAAAAATTGATGTTTAAATACTTGTAAATAAATTCTGAATATAAAACAAATAATGAATTTTTGAAGTTAATTTGGAGGAATAGAAAAAGTAAGTTACCAGGCAGTAAGCCAGAAGTCGCTGCCGTTAAATATGACTTGAGTAATAATGTATGCTAACAAAAGAATTATTCTCATACAACAACCAGCACCAGACTTGATGTATTCTTTGTAAACTTTGAATGTCACAGCGCCACTCGTTTTGAGTTCTTCTGGTCCTTTAGGAACTTTCTCCTCATGCTCATCTGCCTGTAGAGTAGATTCATTTATATTTAAAATAGAAGATTCAAAAACAATTTAAACATCATAAAACAGAATTTTTTTTCCTTCAGAAATTTACGGGATTAAAAAATCACTTTTAAGCCCAGTGTGCTGTAAATATGGACACTCAAATTTAGATATAACGAAACTTTCCGCGTTTTTAATCAATTAGTTTCTTGGCATATGCTCCGAGCGAATTTTTCGTCAAAGTGGTAAAATAAGTATATTCCCTTCTTCAAGAAAACGAATTTCGTTAAAATTAAAGAAATATTCAGTTAATCTATTTTTTTAACAAAAAAAAAAAGAAAAAAACACGTAGTTCCTGAAATATCTCACTTTACTAGTTATCATTTTATCGTGGGCACTATATAGGTGGATCAATGTCGCCCTGTCAACACAAGGTACAGACAGAACAAAGCAGTAAACTACACCCATAGCCGAAGTGTGATTCAATCGCGGTTTCTTCCTGGTTACTACCATACAGGCCAGTTGACTTATTTCGTCATTTTTTTATTGCTTAGTTTTCATTCTAGCCTCGTCATATACTTGAGAGTTCGCGTTTCGTCACAAATCACGTGATTTCATGGCGAAAGTTTTCTCAAAGTAAACGAAATCTTGCAAAGCATTCTTGAATCTTCGAAAGTGAAAGTTTTATATCTGAGAGTGTGAAAAGCCTTTTTTTTTAAACAAACAATAGAATTAACATAACAAATCTAAGATTTTCATTCCCATATAATGCATGGATGTAAAAAAAAAAGTTTTTTTATCTTTATCTAATAACGGCAGGCACTGAACTTTCGCTCTTCGTATTAGAAGACGCAGGAAGTGTTGCTCATTTACCATTACCAGTGGGCAACTGTGAACCAAAGTCAGGGAGGCGAGCAACGTTACCCACGCCACACTGCCACAAATACCCGTTCATAGGGTGGGCCACATTCATACATTCACACATCAGAAGACAACACTGAGAGAGAGAAACATCCATGACCAGAGCGGGATTCGAACCCGCAGTCAGGCACGCTAACCACTCGGCCACCTGGCCGGCATGAAAAATAAAGTAAAGCAAATTCATTCCTTTTAAAATAAATAATTAGGGAAAAAGAGCATTTTATTTCAGAAAATATTCTAAAAATTTCTGGATACTTACTTGATTAAATTCTGCAGAAACTGAAGACGCTATAGATTGTGTCGACTCGTATATTGGGATTGGACCAGTTATATCTGTAATTTCTTCATGGATTGAAGCAGTCATGCTTGTCATAGATGCAAGCCTTTGGCGACGATCGTGTTCATAGTCTTCCATAAGAGAGCCAAGATCAACACCCATTTCTATTAACTGCTCATAAGAACCTAATGCCAGACAGCGCCCCTGAATTAAGAAACATAAATGCATCGTAAATGAAACGTAGTACTAATATGTTGTTTACCACAAGGGCAAATAGATGACAATATTAAACAATTGATAAGCAAAAATTTATAATTTAAATAATTATTTGTTTATTACCAGTTTAAGATTTAGAAATTTCAAATGATAATTTGTATTAATCATACAAAATTTAGGCATTTTGAAGGATAATTTGATTTAGCTAGATTAGATTTAGATATTTTAATTGATAATTTGTTTTAATTGCACTACATTTAAATCTATTATTTCTACTTTAAATATAATATTTTTAAATATTTGAAAATTTTCATTATAATGTTTAATATAGGTATTTATAAAGATTGACCAAATAAAGATTGTGATGGTGTCAAAAATACAGTAGCTATAGCAGCACCACTCTTCAAGATACGATGCAAAATAAATGCTAGTTTCCATGTGATTGATCAATCTGTTCCCATAAAAGCATTTAAAGTGAATGTAAGAACTTGTTCAAATGGGTGCATTCAGAACAACGCGCATTCGTGTGATCTTTAGTGGCAGAATCGTTCCACGTTGATAAGAATTATCAAAATCAATGCTTTATTCTCAGTTTTTGCAATTCTTTATCAGTCCAAGTAATGCAGCATTGGAGTAAGTTTATAAATATTAAAAAATTAAACCGCAAACGCTTTTGATTTTAACAAAACTGTGGCTTTTCTCCATAATAACGTTCTGCGCCATTTTCAAAATAAACGCAAACAGCGCTGGTTTTGGGTAGGTTTAGACTTGACCCAACTGTCATGAGTAACAGTTACAAACTCGCATCAAATATAGGAATAGCATATTATTCGCAAAAAAGCATAATTTTATATTACGAAGGAGCCTTCGAAAAACCAGCCTCTCTTTGCTACGCATATGTTTGATTTACAAGCTCATTTTACTTTACGAATTAGTGTATGCACTGAAACCTAAATTATTGGTTCTTACTTGATATTGCTTCGTAAGAATACTGATGTACTGTACTGATTCTTATGTTTATCATGTCTTAATATAATTATAAATTTTAGTGTTGCTAAATGAAAAACATAGTGGTTAGTGGTAGATACTTTACACCAAGTCGTGTAAAAGAACATTCTAGGTGCTTCACAGCACCAAACCCTATCCTTGGGTCTTGGTGTTTTAGAACACTTAATGAAACAACCACTTGGTGCAAAGTAGTTGCAACTATTTTTGGTGTATAGGTACAAGAAAATCTTTTACAGTATAGAAAATACCGATAGATTACGCTATAAGATTCAAAGGGAAATTTTATAAATATTATATGATTCTAAGTATTTATAACAGTAAAATTAATCGTATAAAAAACAGCGTTAATTCTAGAAAAATAGGAGCTTACCTTGTTTATCTGGAAAAAAAAAATGCGAATACGGTGAAGAGAAATACGTACAAATTTATTACAGAAATATATATAGATAAATAAACAATTTAAATAAATTAATTAACTGAAATAACCAAATAAAATTAATGAAATAAATTAATTAAATTAACAAATAAAATAATTAATAAAAAATTTTAAATAAATTTTTTGTTTAAAAAATTAAGTTCTTAAATTATAAAAGCGAGACAAAGAGTCTTTTAACTAGTAGATAAAATCTCTTATCTGTGTTCCTTTATTTTTAAACGATTTATTTTAACGAAATCGATTAACGAATTCAATTTAATGAATCAGCATAAATGGTTCTAAAGCATATTTGTTCGCTAAAATAAGGAGCGATTTTTTTTTCTAAACCTTTTAAGGAACTTTGATTAAAAATTCATTACGTAAACTGTTTACTTCAAAATTTTAAATTTTTTTCCAAACATGCGATAGTTGAAAACCATTTTTTTAAGTACGTTTTAATCAATCGTTTTCAAATGTAGCCTTCGATGCATAAAAATTACCTTCAGCCAATATCATAAATTTTTTTAATGTAATGTTTATCGCATTTGCAAATAATAATTGTTACATTTTTTATACTTGAGAGTAACATGAAGTTTTTTTTAAAACAGCATATTGAATTGAAGCTTTCACAATTTCAAATTTCTTTTATCGGGTTAGTTTCATAAATAATATAAATTAATAGATCGTAATAAATGTACTTAAAAAAGTATTATTATAACTGTGACAATGCATTAAATTGATGTATTTTTTTACCTCCTTCAACACTAGAATTTGAGTAGCTCCTTTCAGAAATTGAATTTGATGAGTGGCTAATATTCTTACTTTATCTTTCAAGTATCCATTTATGCATCTAGAAAAAAATTAAAAATAGTCGTTGGGAAGAAAATGGGAAGTATTAGAATTATTTTTGCAATCTTGATTTACAAAAGTTAACTATGTTAAAGTTAACAATAAAATAAAGATGCCAATTTAAATCTTATTGTAATCTTCAATATAAGGTTTAAAAAATATTCATTTTTGAGGATTTTGCAAGCTTTATTTATGGTAATTAGTAGGTTTTCAATCTTAAAAGATAGTTTCAGACTTTTTTTTTTGTATAAATGATTAAAATGTTTTGAATATTAAAACAAGGTTGGATATATTTAAGAATAAAAACCTTCATTCTTTTAATCATGTATCTCTTATACAAAATCATATAATGTCCCCTAATTATAAATGTAAATACGTCTGAAAACTTCATTTTGGAATTGTGGTCCGTGCAACGAAGTTCATGTTGACACATGTTTCTCTTCTACAAGAGGAAGTTTAGAGGCACTACGGATTTAATGCCGTAGAAATACTAATAAAATATGAATTGCAGACTTGACCGAAAATATTCCCTACTTGAAAAAGAACTAGAACACAAAATTTTGAAAACTAGACACATATAAAGACATATTTGAAAGTGAGGTATTTTTGTTTTCCTTCTCTTCTCCACTAAAGTGTTCTTTTTCTTTCATTTTAGTGTAAAAATCCTTTTTTTTCTTTTGCATATGCTAAAAATATTGCTTTTGACATTTTCACCAAAGTAAATTTCTTTTTATTTGTACGTAAAGAAAAACCTTTCTTTCCCCACTATTTTAAGAGAGATACTTTTTTCGTCTCTTTTTCCGTAAAATTTATATGATTTGGGGTGATGTAAATATTATTTTTTTAACTTTTTTACTAAACAGATTTTTTTCCGTTTAATTATAAAGAGATTTTTCCACTTGAGAGAAAGGATGATGATTATTATTATATAAGATCATTTTTTCTCATTTCTATATATACGGTTTGTGAGTTTTGAGTTAGTATTTTTAAAAATTGAAATACATTTTAATGACACAACTGAGCTTATCTCAGATAACACCGTTACCAGACTACTACAAAATGTAACAGTCACGGATACTCATTTTTGAAGACACGAGTAGTTTTTGCGAGGTCGATACTTAGCTAAAAAAAAGTTACTGCGTCCGTCTTCAGTATCGTCAATCAGATGTCGACATAAGACTGCAATGAAACTTTTAATTGTCACAGCGTTGTCACCGTGTAGCGAAACTGCAGCACATTCATTGAACAGAGTCTCGGTGTGACGAAAATGCGACAAATTCAAGTCTCAACAGGGTCACGAAGTGACTAGATTGGGACGTGAATATGTCACATTTTCGTCGTACAGTGACGTCACTGCGAGAATTAAATGTTTCATTGTTGTCTCATATTATCGTATGTGGTAGTAACCTTTTACCTTTTAGTAACCTTTTTTGACTCGCAAAAACTGCACGTGGCATCAACGTCGCAAATAATTGCACGTGACTTCACAAATCAGTGACTGTCTCATTTCTGTTGCAATTTGGTAAAGGTGCTTTTTCTTGCAATGTTGCTTTGGTTGAAATGTGGCTGAGACGCTTGTAAATGTATGCCAATAACAATAAAACACAATAATACGAAGAAAATAGAGCAAAAATATACTGACTTTTCAAACAAATGCTTTGAGACATGAGCATCAACCGCACTTAGAGGATCGTCCAAGAGAAAAATATCAGCATCAAAATACATAGCTCTGGATAGGCATAAACATAAAATGTTAAAATAGACTCCACGCATTCCATAAAATTAAGAATAAATTTAATGTGTAATACAAATTACAATTATATAGATTATATTTTATGAATTACGAAAAAAAAATCTTATTTTTAAATACCTGGCAAGGTTAACTCTTGCTTTTTGCCCTCCACTCAAACTAACACCTCTCTCACCAACAGCGGTTTGATCACCATACGGAAAAAGTTCAATATCCTGTAAAAAAAAATTTTTTATTATTTGTAAATAATTTTAATGGTAACTATTAGTTATTTTTGTTATTTTTTGTTTCCTTTTATAATAAGTTTTAATTAGTTTAACTTTTTTGATAAAAAATTTTTAAGAGGTTAATGTTAAGGAAATACATCAGCTAACTAAAACAAATACACGCGTCATTTAATTTTGAATAAAGCGTAAATCTTTACCATTACTTTAAATTAAACTGTATAAGATTTATTTTAAAATAAAGATAAAAATTTACAAGCAATATTTAAAATTACATGAAAAATTAAATATTTATAAACAATGCATCCATGCAAAAAACTCTGCAGTATAGTTCATTAATTCTAATTGTTAGAAAGAGATAGGCGTTTTAGCACAAACTAAAGTTTTTCAGTTAGCTTAAAAGTAACAAACAATTTTTCCATGAAGCAAAAAACATGTAGAACTTATAATAAGAAAACCGTCTGTATAAACAAACGGTCTGCAAAAATACGGGCAATTATTTTTTTTACGGTTACGGGCAATTATTTTTTTTTAAATATGGTTACCATTGCAATGATTTTGTGGCTTTTTATTACTACTTCATAACCTTTAAAAATTAGTGTATTTTATTTAGAAAATTATTTCAAACGTTTAGCAAAGGTATCACAAAGTGCTTGTCAACTTTAAATAAATTAAACGTTAAAAAAAACTTAAGACAATTTCTGGATTAGAGTTGAAATCCACACAAATTATCGCAACGCCTATTGCAAGAGTGATAAACATGTAAAAAAAAAAAAAACTTTGGATCAAAATCAATCAATTCAGTCCATGTACTCTTTAAATTAATCTAGAAGCATAACTAAAATATTTTGAGGTACTTTTTATCTTAATCTGATAATGATTTAGAATTAAGAAGAAAAAAACAGACCTTATCTAAAGCACAAACGTTGAGAACTTTCTTATATCTATTTTCATCAAAAGTACTTCCAAAGATGACATTTTGTTTTACGGTTCCACCAAAT
The DNA here is from genome assembly GCF_043381705.1 of Parasteatoda tepidariorum. Lineage (NCBI taxonomy): Eukaryota > Metazoa > Arthropoda > Arachnida > Araneae > Theridiidae > Parasteatoda > Parasteatoda tepidariorum. The sequence continues at coordinate 46,341,875 of NC_092205.1, read as the reverse complement.
ACCCAGGCTTCTTGAGCTGCGTAGGCGACTTTACCACGAACTTTAACTTCACCTGATGTTATGGGAAGTTCGCCTAATATACTCATCAGAAGAGATGTCTATAAGAAAGAAAAAAAAAGGATACATCCAAATGGTTATACGATAACAATTAAAACTATATTTTGACGTATCAATATTTTTGTACAAATAAGAGTTACCTTGCCACATCCAACTGGTCCAACAAGAGCTAAAAGCTCTCCAGGTTTTACTGTAAGTGTAACATTACGAAGAGTCGATTCGCCATCCTGAAAAAATTTGCATAAAGAAACAATATTAGATTTTAATGAGATATCTAAGAGTAATAAATACATATATGAATGTATATGCTACTAACATATGCATTTAAATGTGTCCTTAATGAATCATACCTACAAATCTGAATTATTTACAAGACACTAACTGTGTCACGTGCATTCATTCATAGTGACTTATTGCTGACAGTATTGAGTAGTGCCGTTACTAAATTGCTCATAGTAAGAGTACTAACACTCTAAGAAAAATCTGTTCTATGTTGTACCATAATATTAATATTTTGAACAAAAATACAGTACAAATTTGCTGCAATCTTATTAAGATGTTATATTGTACTGTATCTACTTTCAAGTTGAATCAAAATACGTGGTTAATTGTAAGTAAAATAAGATGACAACATATTAAGATTGGCGTCACTTGAAGGTAGTTGCAAAAATTTGCGCCAAAATTTTAACAGGCTAATCAACGCGCGTCAACAGTCGACAAAGGTCAACACGAGCCGAAATATCTAGCCGTGCGTACTCATCACTTTAAATAGTATGTTGACCAAATTCTGAGAATTGAAATCAAATTTCGAAGACGATTTTGAAATCTATAGAATTTTTTTTCACTAATTCATTATTTTTCAACTCGTAGAAACGTAAGCATTAAGTAGTTACGTTTATATGAATATGAATGTTATTGAAGTCCAAAATCTAGTAAATAATGACATTCTATTGGTTTTTTTAGTGAGAATCCAAAATACATAAGGTTTAGTATCAATATTTTGCACTTACTACACTTACTACATCGGTACATGCTGAACGTTGAAACTTGACAATGAAAGTGAAAAAAAATTTGAAATCTAAAAATTATTTCGGACATTCTCAATTTTGCAGTAAGTAAGTGATATTTAGTTTTTTACAATATATTTTATGCAAAACACCGAACAATCAACATAACTACCCAACCCTGACTACCCAACCCCGATCCAAAATTCCACACCACAACCAATGAAGGGACTTTTAGCAGCGACACAGATTTAATGTACATCTTGTTGCTTATACACTGCATATTTTGTCGGCTGCCAGAAACGAACTCACGACTCGCAGCTTTCCTCCGCTTGAACAGTTATACATTTGTAATCAATATAATTATCTATATATATATTTCTCTTACACGGAGACAAAAAAAAGCCTAATTACAACTCCCCGAATAGCAACGCTAGAAAATCGACCTGTGATTGCCGCTAAAAATGTCACATGCCAAATCTAGCTGAAGTGGCTCAACATATAGCGCTTTTAAAAACGGAAATTGAAATAAACAGATCCTATTAGGTTGTTCAATTCAGCTGCGGCAATCTCATTCTATTAAGCTAGGCAGAAGTGAGTAGTCTTTGTCGATAGATTTCTATTTTAGTATTTTGTCAAAAGCGCTTTTTTTCACGAATTTATATATTACGAATTTATTTGACGATTTTTGATTTATATCACGAATTTATTTGTTTTACTAGAATTTATTTGTTTATGCAGGTTTTTCCATTGCAATTCACTTATTTCAATTTTTAATAGACTTAATTATAGCCAAAATTTTAACCTTTTTAAAGAGATATCAGTTTTAGAAATTTTATCTTAAGATTTTATACTATAGCACATTTCTAATAGGTTTAACGAATTACATGTCATTTATTTGAATTCAAATTTATTTTAATGACTTAGTATTTACTAAAAAGATGTAATTTTTTTTTAAAAAAAAAGTTGTTATATGGATTTGAATGATTGTTTTGAATTCTTAGAATTTTGTGCATTTGCAATGCACCTAAGCTAGTAGCGAGCGAAGCGAGCTTGGTTGGCGAAGCAAACCGTATAAGATTGCGTAGCAATTTTCGGGGGTTGGCGAGCGTTAGCGAACAGGGGGCGCAGCCCTTTAGTTTCATTAAATTTGCGAACAGAGGCATTCAAATTAAACTTTTCACAGTATTGCCAAATAATCTCTTCGAAAAAAAAACGTTTAAAGAATTTTTTCTTCTGTTTTTTATAGCCCAAAATGAAATAAGAACTTAAAACAAATTTGTAGTTAAAGTTGCTATACTAACCGCACAGGATGATAAGGTTTACATTTTATTCCTAAACAATCGGGAACTAAATGTACGTTATGAGAACAAAACATTTTAGGATTTTTTAACTGTATAAATTTTAATTAAACATGAAATACTATAAGGTATTTATAGACGCAAATCCCACAGTATCATCATGTTACGCATTTGCGACATAAGTAATAGATGAAACTGTGTTTTGCAGGCCACAAATATTTTGAGTAAATAAATTTCTCTTGCACGGTATTGCAGCTGTTAGTCTTTGATCGACAATCAAAACGTGATTTTCTGATATTGTTACTTACCTTATTCCAAGAAGCGCAAACTTTTTCCATATAAATTCCACATTGACTGAGTTTTGGTCTCAGATTGGAAACATCTAATAGCGCTGTCTCTTGCTGCTCTTCCAATAACAAGAATTTCTGACAAAAGTAAAATTAAGTTAATGTTATTTTTTTTTCATCAGAAAGAAATTGTTAGATGGATAATCTAAATATATACATATATTTCTTTGATGTACCACCATAAACTCGGGTATTTTTCGATCTATTGGAGTACTACTATATACTCCAGTATATGTATTCCAATATATGTACGTTTATATAAGTATTATTCATTTTCTTAGGTTGTCTTGAGTAAAAATTTAAATAGTGTTAAAAAATTAGTTATAAATGAAGTATTTATTTTGTTTCATTTTGTTACGTTGTCCTAAGTAATAATTTGTGTTGAATAGTTTTTTAATACGTGAAGCATTTATTTAGATCAGTTTTGTATTTTTATTCACCATAATTCCCGACCGTGTTTCTTGTTTTACATGGTAGGAGATAGTAAGGCTCTAATTTAGGGGCTCCAGGTGACAGAATTTATAGAGGTTGTTACAGTGGTTACCTTTTTCGAGCAATTGGGTACTTGTACTTTGAGGAGAAGAAGATCACAGATACCCGCACATGTGACCTATGATGTCCGTGCCAACTGATCACTTATAAGCAAAATGGCGAGTTAAAGCTGAGCTTAGTTTTTCCACATAAATTAGAATGTTAATTAACGTGAAGTTAATTAAATACAGCCCCGTATCGAACATCGAATTCGTTAAAATATAATTCTTCTTCGTCTGCGTCTTTCACTTAACTTAGTTTTATAATTTGTTTATGTATTTTATTCGAACCATGATATATTTTTGTTTTATGTACCTGGAAACTTCGATGCATAGTCAGTTTATGTTGTACATGGCTTCGTGCCAGTTTTTGTGTTAAGAAATATATAATAGAAGAATTGAAATCTTTGTGGATGAATATATAATGTGTCACTTAAGAGAATTGATACTTGATAAGCTTGGCTTACTCGAAATAGAGTGGAAAGAGCAGTTGCTAACGTAAACAAATGCCACATTTCAACAACCAATCAGGATCGAGATAACCACACTACGTCACTTGCAGGTATACCATTGCATGGGTAATTCTGCGATACTCATATTTAGCTCAAGAGCTGCGTGATGAAGTAGTACAGCACGTAATGGACCATTGAGATAAGTTTTCTATCTTATCTCTCAACAGAGATGGAAAACTTCTGCTGTCCACTATGTTGAAATATCTCACACTTACGGTTGTTTTATGCGATTTAATGGCAGTCGAATATATTTGAAATTAATGCTAAAATTCTAGGCTAATAATTGTTAATTAAAGCCAATTATGCTACTTACGTTCATCAAGTTCATTATTGTTAAATAAAGAATTTTGACAATATTGGGAACATCTCTTGAATGTACCTAAAATTGAAATAAAGAACTTCCATGCGGGCAACAGCTAGATGAGGGGAGGGGGATTTTTTTAAATTATTGTTTAAAACTAAGGTATTAGAGTTTGAGGAGGGCTTCAAAATTTAGAACTTTTAAATACAGTTTTGCAGTGCATATGGCTTGTTTACCACTAAAGTTTATATGTTGTGAAAGAAAATTTTTTAAGGTGGCCAAGCTGGTTGCCACCATAAATCCAAGACCAAATATGAGTCGGCTATTATTTATTAATAAGTCTCTCAAGAGTAGAAAATTTGAACTTCAGAAAAAAATATATATATATAGTTTTTTAATTTCTACCGAAAGTTTTATGTAACCGTACGAGAGACATTCTGAACGTATGTTTAAAGATGTTTTGTCTCAGGAAAGTTATATTATAAACAAAAACATTGAGGGGGCACTGCAAAATAAAAATTTTTAAACTAATTTGTCGTACTGTGAAACCAATATCACGATACTATTCAAGAAAAAATTTGCACAAGTTGGTAATTTTATAATGTTTTTCCCAAACTTATATCACAACTTATTAATTCTTTAAGTTTCATGCCATTGTGTTGACTTCAATTCAAGAAAAAAGTAATAAGTTCTGATGTGGCAAAGTTGGGCATTTTGGCAGGTTAATAAAATCTATCTTATCCCAAAGTATAAATGATTTCCTTTATATCTTTTATAAAAGGATATTGCAGAAGTACAGGGTTATTCATAATTCCCTTCGGGGTTTCGAAGCGTTATACGAGTAGTAAGAAAACGAAGACGAATTTGGCAAAAAAGAACATATGAAATTATTCCGAAAGTATTCAAGCTTTAATTTAAGCAGTTGCCGGTAGATGGCAGTAACATGTACTTTTTTTTTTCTTTCCTCCAAGCCCTGAGCATGTACCTAGGTTATGAAAACCCTTAACTTCATNATTTCTAAATTTGTTGGGCTAGGTTGACGACTATGCCAGGAGACAGTGTAGGAACAACTAGTGAGATAATGTTCAGGCGAACCTTGTTGGCCGCAGGTGCAAAGATCAGTATCTGTTATATGCAGGTAATTAAAGAAGGTTGGAAATGGTCCATGACCCGTCAAGAACCAGATGACTTGTTTTGGAGGAAGTAACACGTACTACTGAAGCCAGTTGTAGTAAAGAAAAATGGCGTTTACAGGCGGAGGGAATTATGAATAACCCTGTATAAGGTGTAGGTTATACCCGCCACCCCTAAAAACAGGATATTCGGAAAAATTTATGTGATCTGTTGCAGTGAAAGATCACCCCTCAGGAGAGGAGACGCAGGTCCGAACCGATAATAGCCGGTAGAGTGTTCCTGCGAAGCCCCTCCAGGTCATTTATTAATATCGTTAAAAATGCATAAAGTTACAAAATTTTAAATGGCAACAACCGTAAAACTAAATAAAAATATATCAACGTTTCAAATTAACAAATACAATTGTAAGGTTACAAAAAAGTTTTAACTCATTTGTGGGAGGCGTGGCTTGACAAAGTGAACCAAAAGATCTTTATAGTTTTGCCAAGGTTTTAAAAAAGAGACATAGATACGAATCAAGGTGAAACAAGATAAAGCATATCTGTAAGAGGAACTAAATAACAAGGTTGAGTTAAAAGTTGGTAGGCTAAAAGCTACAAAATGACCGAGAAAAGAACATATTGGTTTAAAATTGAACTTAGTACTTAAAATGTGGTTAAAGAAGTTAAATGCAAAATTTTTAATAAGTCGATTACGAAAGCTAGTTTAAAAGTGAAAACGTCCAATGGACCAAGTGTTCACGAGATAAAAATTTAGAAAAACTGATTAAAATGGAATAAGAAAACATCAAATAGCTGTTAATCAAAATTAAAATTAATAAAAGGATATTGCAGAAGTACAAAATACAGCGACTTTTACGCCAAATAGCAGACAATAGTTTAATAAGGGTGAAGATTTTTTTTAAAAATTAGAAACATCTTCCTTATTCTTAGATTAATTGACGGCCCTGAAATTAGGAAATCAGTCAATAATTTAGGATCTCGTCTTTCAAGACTGTCAACATTATAAGTATAAGTTAGCTCTATCGTAGTGTCACTTATGAAGAAATGATGAGATGCAGAAGACAACGAAGAATGTCCTTAAATTCTGGACTGCGAATTTTACGATATGTGCACATTGGCAGACTTCTTGTGAGAGATTTTCACCTCCATGTATAGAGAGGAAAATTTTTGCTTTAAACTAATTTGCATGGAAGTGTTTAACAATCGGCGACAAAAAAATTATTCAAAATGACATTCGAAGAACGATCCAATTTACTAATTCATCATCTCACGAATTTCCTCAATTGCAGCACATTGAGATGATGATTCTTTTTAAGGATGAAGCTTTTTACTTCTATCCAAGGACGTGAATGTCTTTAATAGCTCGTCAAATTTTCCAATTAGAAATGTATTGAACTTCAAATTTTCATCGTAATTAATTAAATCCGTGGCTTGCAACGGTGCAAGGATGCTCGGAGCAAATTCCTTGATTAAAGAGGAGCTTCTTCAGGAGCTTCTCCTGAAGAAAAATATAGCACACTAAAAAGGGAAATAAAACTTTGGAAAGATTTGCTATTTATAGTAAGCTAAACTTATATCTGAATCCATTTATTTTATCTACATTCAAGCACAAATTATTGTTTGGTAAAAAGATAATTATTTCAAACAAAATATTCTTTTTCTTAAATTTAAATAATAAAGTATTAATGAATCAGAAACTTAATTATAAAATTTACTTGGAAATCATGCTTAATTCTCGATAAAATATTTTGCGTGAATCAATTGTTTACTCTCTAAAAAAACTTGTTTCGTAAAAAAAAAAATATTAATCCTTAAAATTTTAGTATCTATACATTTAAATGTCTTCTTATCGATTCAGTGCCCCTTCTGGCTGGTGATTGGGGCCGTCCCCCCCCCCTTTTTTTTCACGTCGCTGAATTAAATTTGTAACATTTTATAAAAACAATAAAAACATAAGAACAAAGATTTTCTAAAATAATCTTACTTGAATTCTTTTGAGAGATATGAGGGATTCAGCTCCCTGAGCAATGGCATATGGGAAGAATAATGTCATGGCCAATCGAAGGTTGTTGAAAAGTGACATACAAACAAACACTTTTTCTGGCGTCAAGTCACCCTTCACACCCAAGACAAAGACCACGAATGATATGAGTAAAATGAGCTTGGATGATATAAAGAATACAGCAAGATTCACTCCCCTTAAAATTGATGTCATTCGAATCTTCCTGATTTCTTTTCTGCAAGGAGAAAAAACAATTCCTAAATTTGACCATTTAATAACATTATCTTATTGTTACACGTGAAATGGTGAATGAAATGGCGCACATCGTATGTCATTTCTCGTATGCCGTTTCTCAGGTTGCTGAATCCCTCATATCTATCAGAGATATGAGGGATTCAGCAACCTGAGAAATGGCATACGAGAAAAATAACGTCATTGCCCTTGTTCCTTGTAATCGATGTCCAGAACCCTAGTTGAACCTAGTTACACATGAAATGGTGAATGAAATGGTGCACATCGTATGCCATTTCTCGTATGCCGTTTCTGAGGTTGCTGAATCCCTCATTTCTAGCAGAGATATGAGGGATTCAGCAACCTGAGAAATGGCATAAGAAAAAAATAATGTCATTGCCCTTGTCCCTTGTAATCGATGTCCAAATTTCAGAACCCTAGTTGAAATGCTTCTGCAGTTTTGACTTAGCGACATGACAGGCAGACAAAAATACCGCGTAAACACACAAGAAAAAATTTTAAAAAATGAGTCAATTGTAATAATTACGAGAAGAGATCATCGACTCATATTTCTCTTAAGCATTACATTAAAAAAAATGAAAAAGAATTTAAAAGCAATTCCTTTATCGGCACTTTGATGACTCAACACATCAAGAGCAATTAGGGATAACTGTATCACCATGCTTGACATCGTTTAAAAACTAGAAAATGACAATTACCAACACCAATTAAGCAACTCGTAAAATGTGAAAAAGGAGTCAATGAAGGGCAGAATTAGTATTCTCTGCAATAGGAAGTTCCTGAGAAGCGTAAAACTTTTTACATTTGTCATTGTTGCTTTATGTAACTAGATTTCAATTAATCAAATTATTGAAAAAAAATTTTATTTCTAGAAATATAGATATTAGAGAGCTTTTAAATAGCGTTTGTCTTACGTTAACTTTATGTACTCACTAACTTATGCTATTCGTCAACTTATAACAGTTAGTAACGTGAATAACTGAGACGTTAAATTACTTTAACTTTACGTTATGTTCTACGTTAACCTTACGTTTGTAGGTAAATTTTAATGAAGGCGGTGTGAAGCTTAAATAACGTTTCAACGTTAGAGTTAGAGGAAACCATAACTTTATGTAAAATCCCTCTATTGGTTTGAGGAAACAATAAAATTTTAAAAAATATCATGATTCTTATGACAATTGCTCTCGAATTACGTAAGTAAGAAAAAAAGTTTAATAGAGTAGAACTCAAAAAATATTATCAACAGCAGTAACACTTTTGTATGAGAATGTTCTTTTTAAATTTCCATCAAAATGAATGAAATTTTTTAGTTTTTTATCCAATATTTTTTGTGTCGCAAGAGTGAAAAGAACGCACGGAAAGAACTTTCTGAAACAACGGTGATGACAGAAGTAACATTTTTTTAATCGAAAAATGATCAGAAAAAACACAGTCGTGACAGTTAAAAAATATAAACATAAAAATAAATAATTGAAGCCGAAATAATGAAGCTCTAATTTAAAAAGGAAAAAATGGGAGCTTAAGAAGATACGTATTTCGTTTAGTTAAACTGAAAAAGTGCTGCCACTCATTTTAGAGGGTATCACACACATCACTACATTATACACTACATTTTAATTTTATTGGTAGCTACGGTTAAAGTTTATATCCTTAAGCTACGACATTTCTTGAATAGTTATTGCAATATATAAAAGTAATAAAAACCTGCAATTTTTTTTTTCATCTTATAAAGGTAATAAGCAAAAAATATGTATAAATTATTTGATGAGAAAACTGCTTTTAAAGGAACTTTAATCACATCTTTTGAGTTTTTATGTCAAAATACAGAATATTGTAACAAGGATAGAAAATAAAACTTACCGTCGAGCTAGATCAACGAGATTGGCAAATGGGAACTCCCATCCATACATCTTGATAACCCGCATTCCACTGATGATTTCGTTCATTAGACGAATTCTTTCATCAGTCAGACCAGCTGTTTTAATTCTGGAGACATTAATTAAAATCAGTTGAGTAACAAAGCTCATTAAACAAATAACAAAAGCTCATGCAAAAGGAAATTCTATTAGTTTGGTAAAATAACCGAAGTTATAACCCATAACTGATATGTCACAAACGAGTTAGGTTAATAAAGACAAAATTTCAACTTAAAAGTAAGTTCGACTCGTTATCAATTGGTAGATTATAATCATTGATCATGCTGATCGGACAGTGTAGTGATCAGGGAGCTAACCTCACATTCGAAAGGTCCTGCATCCGAATCCCCGGCAAGGATTTTCTTTCATTCTCTGTACTATCTGTCCTTACTGAGGGAGCAACGTTGGCCCACCAAATATGGTGCCCCTGAAGGAGTGGCGAACAAATCTGCCCTAGTGATATCTGAATAACGAACGTAATCGAGTGTGCATTGATAAAAAGAATAGTCATTGATAAATGGTTCTCTTATTGTACTACTAAGTTGAAAGCCGTGACGGGCATGAATTCTTCCTCTGAACGGTTTTAAGTTTTAATAGATTCAAAATTAGAGAATGAATGAAATTCCGTATATTTTAAAGCAAACTTGAGCCGTTGTAGAACAAAGTTGAAAGCTGTCCCGGATATGAATCTTCCTTTGGAATGTAAGCAATTTCATTTCTCCTGTAAAAAGCACCGCTAACACTAATTGCATAATGCGAAAAATTCTAATAAAGCATGGGCAATAATGTTCACTTACATTTAACCAAACTCTGCATTCTAAGTTTAGAACTTGCCCATCGATAATGGCGTTGTAGTTTGCTACAATCAAGCTGAACCATATTATCTAATCCAATCTAGCAAATTAATTCTTCTGGAACTAAATTTTCAGAGTAATATTGTTTAAATTTATTCAGGTGCAAGGTTCATGTTAATACTTCATTAAGGTTAAAACATGTTTACACGATCTCCTGGTTAAAGATACTTTTACTATGGCTCAATGTTAAAATGATTAAGTCTGCAGCAAATTGGCTTTTTTGAAGAATATTTTATGTTTTTTCCTTCCAAGAAATATTTTACGGCAGTTCTAGCAACAATGGGGATGGAGAAAGTTTAGCACAGTTAAGTTAGTTGATATTAGGTAATTTGATAGATAAGTAGATAGATAAATTCAGAAAAAGAACCTTATAGTTTACTATTAAAACTAAAAGAATAAATATAATTTCTTAAAATTAAACAAAGGAAAAATTAAAACGCTTTTATAATAGTTTTTTTAATATGTTTATGCAAACTCTACGTCATAAAATTAGGTTAATCAATTTTAAAAAAAATAAGAAACAAATTTGCTTTTTTATTTCAGTCTTTTTTTTAAAAAAAATACTCGCTAGTTTGAGCGTCTACCGAAACGAATTAACGTATAAATGAATTTAAATAAACAAAACACATTAAAAGTAAAGTAAACGGAAAGAAAAAGAATGTTTTTAAAGAATGAAATAAAATAAAAAATTGCTCACTCTCGAGATAAATGGGGAAGAAAATCACCCAAATGTTTGACACCCAAAACTGGAACTAACCAAACTCTGAAAAGCTCCCAAAACGACCACCAGGACGGAGCCATAGAGACCTAAGCTAGTTTAGAAGCTAATAGGTATCATTCACTAATATTTTATTTAAAATAATGTTCTTTCAAATACGACTATAATTTTTTAATGAGAGGCGCGATGGCTCAGCGGATAGAGCATTCACCTTCCAATGAGGTGAACCTGGGTTTGAATCCCAGTGATGGCTGATCGACACGAATTCCGCAAACGGCTTGCACCGACATCAGTGTTGACGTAAAATATCCTCAGTGGCAGACGGATCATGGGTTAGAATCCCCTTGTCGTCAAGCTAATCGTGGGAGGTTTTCATGGTTTCCCTCTCTATGTAACACGAATGTGGGCTAGTTCCATCAAAAAGTCCTCCATGAAGGCAAATTTCTCCCAATACTTGGTTCAGGAATTCCTTTGTCTTCTGGATTGGGTTCAAAATTACAAGGCTACGGAATTGAACATTAGTAGGCGTAAGCCCAAAATTGAGTCGGCTGTTTAACGACGGTTATAAAATAAAATAAAATATAATTTTTTCTATAGCTCTAACTCAGAATTTCCCGACTTAGTGCTGAAAAGTATTAATAAAAAAATTTCAGAAAAGGTTCAGCGTTTGAAATAGTCAGAACATACGTTACCTGAGCTTCGAGAATAATTTTCCCATCAAGCCTTGAAAAGGAATGTATAACAGAAGTACGGAGACACCAGCCAAGCTAGCATAGTTTATGTGTGACCAGAGGACAGCAATGATAATTGCGGTCTGAATTGGACCTGCCACTAGATATGGCAAATAAACAACAGACTGCAAAAATCAAAACATAGTCAAAATTATTTATTAAGATAAACATAAAAGTAAAGGCAGCAAAATTTTTTTGAACTTTAAAAGCAATAAATAAACTTTTATAAACAGTATTGTAAACCTAATTTTCTTTTACGTATAAATATTTTGTAAATAATATGTGAAAAAATAGAGTCCATTATAAGTCAATTTTTCATTTATATTATTAATTTTGGAAATTAGTTTATTTACGATATTAATTAGTATCAAATTAAATGAAACTAGTGGGCTGCGCCCCCTGCTCGCTAACGCTCACCAACCCCCGAAAATTGATACGCAATCTTATATGGTTTGCTTCGCAAACCAAGCTCGCTTCGCTCGCTACTAACTTAGGAACATTGCAAATGCACAAAATTCTGAGAATTCAAAACAATCATTCAAATCCATGTAACAACTTTTTTTCTAAAAAANGATACATCGAGATCGAATGAAATTTTTTCTTTGGGCATTCTAAGGATATGTCCGAGCCAGCTCCATCTTCGTTTTTTAATTTCATCTTCGATTGTTTTTATTTTAGCTTTCTTTAATAGATTTTGATTTGATACTTTGTAAGGCCATAAAATTTTAAAAATAAATCTTAAACATTTGTTTTTATTATACGATATTAATTAGTATCTAATTAAATGAAATGGTTTATTCCTCCGAAGTTAGAAAATTAAATAATCAGCCGTTTTAAAATATAATTCTTAACTAGCGCATGCAGTATCCAAACTAACTTAAAAATTCCGAGATAATCGTAAAAATAAGGTTTATTCCAGTATAATTACGTTATTGTGGAACTGTATTTCAGTCAATGCTCGGATAATAGATAAAAATAAGCCATTAAAAGCCGATTTTTAAACGGTATGAGAATTTTAAGTTTTCAAACAGTATAAAAAGTGGTTTTTAAATATTTGAATTAAATTTTTCCTTTATGTTTACTTATTAGGACAAACTTCATCTCACCTGATCAAATCGGTTCACATCATTGGATAAAAGATTAACCATTTGACCAACAGTCGTCCGACTTAGAGCAGCTTGACTCAGTTTTAGAGACTGAAATTGATATAAAATGAATTAGAAATAAGTAATATTAAGTGTATAGTAAGAAAAATGAAATGACACAAACCTTTCTGTAGATAAGGGCACAACAAGCAACACGAAGCCGCATACCCATTCTTTGTGCTCCAAAGAAATATTTGTGATGAGTAAATACAAACATGCAAGCTAAAAGACACACAAAAGACGTATACATATATAAACTTGGTTTTGGCATCACCGTCAGTCTTGCAAAATGTTCGATGAGATATCCGAGGAAAATAGGCTGCATTACGTGAATGAAACATTCCTAAAGTAAATAAAACAGAACTAGAAGAAACAGAAAACAAAAATTGCTCTAAAAATTGCACTCTAGAAACAGATTTTTTTTCCACAAAAATTAATAATTTATGTAATAATCGAATGCAATGGGAAATTTTGTAGTCTAAATTATTCTAAGAACACACAGATATGCAAACTAAAGAATACTTTTAAGACAGTGTTTCTGTTTAAATGCATTTTGCACAAATAGCGATATATATTTTTGCTGTACTTGCTGATTTTCACTTTTTAAATGACGAGCAATTTTTAAAAAAAATAACTGCCCTCTTCCTTTTCGGAGAACAGGGGAGGAGAAAAATAACACACAAATATGCTAACTAAAGAATACTTTTAAGACAGTGTTTTTTTAATGCCTTCGGTACAAATGACGATATATATTTTTACTCTGCTTGCTGATTTTCACTTTTTAAATGACGTGCAATTTGAAAAAATAAGTACCCTCTTCCTTTTCACAGAACAGGGGAGGAGAAAATTACATACACATATGCTAACACAAGAATACTTTTAAGACAGTGTTTTTTTAATGCCTTCTGTACAAATGACGATATATATTTTAAAAGTATTCTTTTATTTTTTTTAAATGCAATCTGTACAAATAACGATATATATTTTTACTGTACTTGCTGATTTTCACTTTTTAAATGACGCGCAATTTGAAAAAATAAGTACCCTCTTCCTTTTCACAGAACAGGGGAGGGGTAAAAAAACAAACAAATATGTTAACTAAAGAATACTTTTAAGACAGTACAGAAAAAATATATATCGTTATTTGTACAGATTGCATTTAAAAAACACTGTCTTAAAAGTATTCTTTTCTTTTTTTTTAATGCAATCTGTTCAAATAACGATACATATTTTTGCAGTACTTGCTGATTTTCACTTTTTAAATGACGTGCAATTTAAATAAAATAAGTACCCTCTTCCTTTTCGGAAAACAGGGGAGGGGAAAAATAACACACAAATATGCTAGCTAAAGAATACTTTTAAGACAGTGCTTTTTTTTAATGCCTTCTGTACAAATGACGATATATATTTTTGCTCTGCTTGCAGATTTTCACTTTTTAAATGACGTGCAATTTAAAATAGATAAGTACCCTCTTCCTTTTCGGAGAACAGGAGAGGGGAAAATTACCTTTAGCAAAAATATCTTATTATTAAAAATTGCTAATTGATCTTTAGAAGTATGATGCATTTATTAAAGTTATTAGATCAAGGTATCTAACTTGGTGATAATCAGCAAATATCATCAAATATCATTGATTTATAGAATTCTTTATAACTTCGTACGTAGAATTTATATAATGTTAAATGTGTTTTTATCTGAAATCTAAGGTCTATGAGAAAATTTATTCCTCTTATTATACTTTAACTAAAAATGTTTAAAAATTTTTTAAAAAAAAATGAACATTGAACAATATATTTAGTTCTATCTCATCGTATATTTGAAATTTTTTTAAGATTTTAGTTCAAAATACATGTAACCATAATATCGAACTAAACTCATTTTGATATTTATGTATTACAATTTATTGTACACCTGCATAAGTACGTAAGTGTTCTATTCTATTTCTTATTGATAAAACTTCTAGCAGTTAAAACATGTATCTGATGTTATTTCAAATAGTTGAAAAGTAATAGCTTTTAATACTTTTTAATTTTATATATTAAAACTTTACTCCGCCTGAACTACTTTCTCTTCAATCTAGATATATAAGCCGAGTATAGAGAGATATTTAAGCACATATTTACATCTTTTGCATCTTATTTACATATTTAGATAGAATTATTTGAAAAAAAACATATCGTAATAATAAAACATGATAATAAAACATTTAAAATAAACACCAATAAAAACAATTGTCTCTAAAACTAACTTTTAGAATTGAAAACGATTATTTTCAATGCAAATTTTTTTTTATAAATTTTTTCTTTGTTTGGAACAGTAAAATAATTCTTTTGTGCATAATTTTTTTGCATCTTGAACACTCAATTAATTATAATTTGAATATAATAAATTTCAACCCCCTCCCCCGAGCACGTACGTCTTACTTACAAATTTAGATAGAATTGTTTAAAAAACATATCACACCAATAAAAACAATTGACTCCAAAACTAACTTTTAGAACTGCAAACGACTATTTTTAATTCAAATTTTCTTTTTATAAAATTTTGCTTTATTTGGAACAGTAAAATAACTCGTTTATTTATAATTTTTTGCATTGTGGACACTCAATTTTAATTTTAATATATTAAATTTTAGTATACTACGATCTCAGGATTTAGAATGGAAAGTTTTATTTAATCTTATCCAATGGTCAGAAGGTCACACGGATAAAAAGTAAATACTAAAAAATGTATAGAATTGGCAACCGTAAACGTGATAAGCATATACGGACGCTTAGAATCGTTGAAATTGTTCTCAAAACAGTCCAAAAAGACAAGGATAGATTCAGCGAAGCGCTAAGTCATGATCCGGATTAGGGTTTCTTTGAAAACGCAGTCAGCTTGAAAGCCTAACTTTATATTATGTAAGGGATTAATTTCATATTGATATAAACGAAACAAGCAAAGCAAACCTTGACGAAACATAAAAAAAACTTTTTGAGTTATGCTCATCAACATATGGTAGACAAGTTTATAAGTCTATGTAAACAAACAAACCATGTCATGCCATCTTAAATAACCGAATTTATTTTAATTCTGTTAAAACCTCTTAACATTGTGTCATTACCTTAGATAACAAAAGATTAATATTTTCTCCCTTGTGCATTGAATTAAAAACAAACACGGTTTCAATTTTTGCTGAAATGATTTTGATATGCTTTCTCATGTAAACAAAACAAATTACTAAATTAATAAGTAAAAAATAAGAATAAGAAGTCTTATTACTCTGTCGTGCATTAAAAAAAAGAAATACGCTAATCAAATTCAAATGGTAGTTTAAGAGAAAAGTCTGCTTATCAACAAATGAACTTAACAACCACAACGGTAAAGACAATTAACAGAGTTATCCTGCTAATTGTTCTCAAAAATATTAATTATTTATCAAATTAACTGGAAAGCTACATTTCAGATTTAATTTAACAGGAGAACAACATTATTCTGCTAATAGTTAACAAAAATATTTATTAGCTTTGAACTCTTTAAATAATTCCATCATTTGCGTGAACAAAACAAATCACTAAATTAATAAGTAAAAAATAATAATAAAAAGTCTTATACTTTTTTGTGCATTGAAAAAAAAGAACTAAACCAACCAAACAGAAATGGTAATTTCTAAGAGAAAAGCCTGACAATCAAATGAACTCAACCACAGCGTTAAAGATAAATAACAGAAGAGCTGCGTTAACCTGCTAATTGTGTACAAAAAAGGGTTTATTTGCAAACAAGCGAAGGCAATTAATAGAAAAACATAATTATCCTACTAATTGTTCACATAAATTTTAATTTATAAGCAAATGAACTCGGAAACACCGAAGCAAAATTAACTAACGGAAGAACAGCATTATCCTGCTAATAGTTTACAAAAAAAAAATTCTCAAAAATTGATTCCGCCAATTTTATGAGGATTATAGGCTCTTGAAAGTTCAAGAACGGCAGAACACGGAAAAAGGAGACTAACATTATCATTTTAATTGTTCACAAAAAGGTTAATTAATCAGAAGAAAAAAATTATAATTGACGAAAATTTGACGAAATTTTCTTCGTTTTGAACGAAACCGTTTCCTGGTGTATGAGTGAACATTTCGTCAAAATGACGAATATAGTCACTTCCACACATAAAAAAACTTTTCGCCATTTTAATTTTTTTTCCAAATGGAAAAAAGAAAGAAAAACTTTATGTGGCACTCGTAGTACTTCATGACATAGTGGTAATTTTGATTATTTTTCCGAGGGCACTATACTGTTGAATATCTCGCCGCAACGACATACGGACAGACATAATAGAAAGAAATATTACATCAATGGCAGCAGTGGGATTTAAAGCCGACATCTTCTTGGTGTAATGCCAACTCCTTGACCACGATAGAACCGTTGGGCTTATTTCGTCATTGTAATTTCGATCGTCTTGTCTTCATTCCAGTCCCGCAATCTCCCACAATGCACTGTGATGAGGTTCCGAGTTGACGAAACATTTTCGTCATACATTTGAGAGTTCGCATTTCGTCACTAATCAGGTGATTTCGTGATAAAATAATTCTCAAAACTAACGAAATACGACTCAAAGATTACTGAATCATCAAAATCGATAGTTTTATTTCTGAGAGTGTATTGATTGTGTCAAAACATATATAATTTATCATGCGGAATGTATGTGAAATTTAACTAGACTTGTAATGCA
Organism: Parasteatoda tepidariorum; assembly: GCF_043381705.1. Taxonomy (NCBI): domain Eukaryota; kingdom Metazoa; phylum Arthropoda; class Arachnida; order Araneae; family Theridiidae; genus Parasteatoda; species Parasteatoda tepidariorum. The sequence continues at coordinate 46,324,351 of NC_092205.1, read as the reverse complement.
CCTTTTCAATTGTTTAAGTTCTTTAGTTTTCATTTGTAAAAAAAAATATTTTAACTATTTTTTATTTGGTTCTTTTTTTTAAATCAGTTCTGTGAATCTTACCTTCAAAATCTAACGAATGGTGTATGAATCGTGAAAATATAAAATCTAAATATAATATCTCATTAGTATTTTGAACACAAGATGAACACGCGATATTTTTCTAGCCTGAAAATTTTAGCATGGTACTTTCTAATGAATGCGCACTCATTGCTTTAATGTATTTTGATGTTCTGAAAAAAATTAATGACTTACAAAAATTAAAATTCCGCTTACTTACTTCAATAAGAGTATAAATGCCGTTAAGACAATAAAACAGACCAAAACTTCTTATAGTTGCTTTAAAAAGACTCGGCTTCTTTCCTTCCTTTTGTTTTTTAAGTTCCTTTTCCCATTCTCTATAAAAAAAATGAAATAGAAAGCAATTAGTCAAATAGTAAGATTTAAAAAAAATAGTGGATAATGAATAATACAAAAACTTAAAGCGCATAAAATTATCACAAAAATTCATAGTGACTAATAAAATCGAATATAATAAAAATTTTAATTAAGTTATACAGTTTCTTTCAAATAATGTCTAATGTCAAAAAAAATTATAATTTTTGCACTGTTCAATCATATTTATTTATAAATGAGATTTTCTATCATGATTAACATAAATTCTTTATAATGACAGGCTGCTGTACCGACAGCTACGTCTAATGAAAAACAAAACTGAATTCGCTCTTTTAGCGATAATTAAGATGAAAATAAATAAAAATTAATTCATCTCTTTTTTTAAACACTGGTCCGTCTATTTAATTTCTGAACATCTGGCTCCTTCGAGCATCGGAGCTTGAGCCAAGAACAATGGCTCTTCCTAAAGCTATCGACCTCACGAATAGATCTCGAACTGCATTCAAAGGAAAAATTACTCGTTTAGAGAACTTTTTACAACCTGATGACCAGCGTGAATTTGATATCTTAGAGTTAAACGTAAACTTAGAAGTCTTTAAGAAATAGAAGTTATAGTGATACATTAGGTGATGCATTACGACAAACACACTACCACTTGGACATCCAAGTTGGTGATATTGCCGCCACCGATTCTGATTTGAATCAGTGTGATGATCGTTTGGATAATTTAGAGGTAGGAATTTTACAATTAATAAATTCTAATAAACTACCGAACTCAGATCCTAATAACAAGACAGAGAATAAATTAAATGATAACTTAGAAACTGTAACTAAATGTCCTTCTGATATTCTTCCTATATTTACTGGAATATATGAACATTTTTCCAGTTTTAAAAATCAATTTGACGATTGATTTGATTAATTACTACTTCTAACAATCAACTCAGTGAAGCACAGAAAGTGTATTATTTAAACTCTTGTCTTGCTAAAGAAGTGAAAGAATTTGCTTCTACTTTCGATACATTTACTTCTTTATATGAAGCATTAATTTCAAGATATGACAGTAAAAGATTAGTCGTAGATATACACATTCAATCCATTTTGAATTTTAAGAAAATTGAAAAAGAAAATGCTGTAGAAATTTGTACCTTGATTGATTGTTTAAATAAAAATTTAAGGACTCTAAAGGTGTTGAAATATAATCAAGATGCTCTATTTGATATATTTTAACAAACTATAATGTTAAAAGAACTCTATAAAGAATCACATAAAAACTTTGAACTGCTACAAAAAACAAAAGAAATTCCATCTTTCGATGCTTCCGAAACAAAAATAAAAAAGTACCAAATGTTTCCTTCTAAACCTAAAACTCTTTTAGCGTCTGAAAACGAGAATAAAAATAAGAATTGCTTTCTTTCTAAGCAAGGTATGCACCCTATTTTTCGCTGCACATTATTTTTAAGTCTTGACATTGAAGAAAGAATAAAGATACATAATTCGTGTTAATAAATTATGCAAAATATGTCCGGAAAAAAAATCATGCAGAAGCCCAATCACACTAAGCCCCATATCGGTGTCCTTGCTCTTTGAAACATTCAAAGCTATTTTGCTCAAAATTAAACTCGAAAGAAAGTTAGTCAAATATCTCGTCTTCGAGTTCTATGAATATTAATCGTTTGCTGTCTCAAAGTAAAGTTGATCACCTGTCACTTCCTTATAATCTACTAGTAATTCCTCTACTACAATCCGAATTTCAATGCTTCGGTTTTAAACCACATCTAGACAAAACAAAAAATACGTTTTGCTCTCAACGGCTGAAATATTTATTACATGTGTAGATGGTAGGAGAATAAAAATAAACTCGATTATTGACTCAGCTTCTAATATATGCGTACTAACGAAACATATGAGCGATTTATTAGGGATTAAAAAGGATAAAATTAAAACACAGGTTTCGGGTTTAAACGGATCGACCCAAAACATTAATTGGAAATTAACTATATCCATTTCGACTGTTTTTTTAATTTGGAGGGGCTTGGGATGAAGGACGATACAATTTTACAAGAGAAAGATCAGGCCATGGGAATATTTAATGAAACTGTTGAATTTCAAAGACGGTCGTTACATAGTACAACTTCCATTTAGAAAAGACTGTAATGAACTTGCTGATAATTATTCTTTAGCGAAACAACATTTCCGAAGTTTATGGAAAAGACTTAATTATGACCCGGATCTCTATAATAGATACCGTGAAATTACACAGGAGTATCTAAGTCAAGGCACTATAGAAATAGTCAAACCTGATAGTATACAGAATGAATGTGAAAGACCTGTATTTTATTTATCCCACATGGCCGTTGAAAAAAAAGTTAAAGAACATCGTTAGGAGTTGTGTTTGACGCTGCGGCGCATGACGTCAATGACCTCAATGACTGTTTGTGGCCAGGACAAAATTTAAACCCCAATCTTTTAGATGTACTTATTGAATTTGGACTTGACCGAACCGCTTTCTGCTCTGGTGTGAAGTAGGCCTTCCTTTAAATAGGTCTTGCTGAGGTACACAAAGACGCAGCAAGATTCTTTTGGAGCAATGATGAACCAAGTGTTTCCAAAGATCCAAAAAAAATAATTTTGGAGTCAAATCAAGTTCATTTTTACTAGCTGCTACTATCAGGCACCATATCAAAATATATGAAAGTGATCTTCCTGTTATCATTCAACTTCTAGATAGAAATCTTTACGAGGACTACATATATATCCGGTAGCAATGACTTTTGATGAAGCATTAGAAATATCCAGGGATGCAAATAAAATAATAGAAGCTGTTGGAATGACTCCAAGGAAGTGGATTACTAATGATGCTGATTTGATGGAGCAGAGGAAGAATGAGGGACTAGATACTCCTCCTTCAAACGCTAGTGTCAGTCTGCACTCCAATCAGACTAAAGTGTTGGGACTTTTATGGAACACCAGAGGAGATTATTTTTCTGTAGATACTAGAAGTCTCTTAAAATTCGTATCCTCAAGCAAAAGTACAAAATGTTCGATACTCCAGGCTATAGGGAAAATATTTGACCCTTGAGGGTTAATTTCATGCTTCACCATACGAATGAAATGTCTGATCCAAGAACTACGGAGTGAAAAAACTTCTTGGGATGAATCCTTGCCACCGAAAATAGAGAAAGAGTGGATAAAATGGTGTGAAGAGATACCTTTTTTGGAAAATCTTAAGAAACCTAGACTAGTTCTTAATTCTCTATCGAAGGAGGATATCGTCGAAATTCATAGTTTTTGTGACGCTAGTAAGAACGCATACGGTGTTACAGTATATTTGAAAATTCACACACCAAATGGACCTATCGCTAGACTTTTGACTTTCAAAAGCCGAGTATGCCTAGACTGGAATTGCTGGTAGCTCTAGTTTCTGCTCGCTTGACATTTAAAGTGAAAAAGATTGTGAATCTGAAAAGGTCTTCAATTGCATATCATTGGACTGACTCTAAAATTGCACTCTACTGGATAAAGGGGAAGACAACTCGTTGGAAACAATTCGTTGCTAATCGAGTTAAAGAAATAGTCACTTTGAGAGATACAAATTCCTGGCACCACTGTGCAGGTACAAATAATCCTGCAGGTATTCTCTCTCGTGGAATTAGTGCTGAATGTCTGGTTGATAGTTCCAGGTGGTGGACAGGTGCCGAAGTTTTGATGGAATAAGATTTTCGAGAAACTTTTGTTTTGAACAATCAATTCCTGAGATAGAATTCCTTGCAGAAGGCGAAAAAGAAGCAAAACTCCGAGAAGCAAAAACTGTTTCCTCAACCGAGAGTACAGAAGAGACTGTTTTGCTAACTGATGATTCACAGAGCCTGATTGATAAACTTTCAGAACTCTCAAATAATTATTATAAAATTAATCATATTTTGTGCTATATTTGAGGATTTCTTTACAATTGTAGACATAAGGATAAGAAATTGGGACGCTTGACAGTTGACAAGGTAATGTATTCTGCAAATATCCAGTTTAAGCATTCTCAGAAGAAACTGGTAAATAAAAAAAATTTTCGCGCAATATTTCTAGTACAAATCCCTTCGTAGATAGGGACGGTTTAATACGAGTTGGAAAAAAGTTAGATAAAGCTTCAGTACCTTTTGATCAGAAACATCAGGTAATCTTACCAAAAAAGTTCAAATTAAATAAAATTTACTTCGATAGTTTACACAGGAAATTACTTCATATTGGCCCTCAAGGTTTGTTAAGTGCAGTTAGGTTAAAATTTTGACCTTTAGGAGGTCGTAATCTTGCACGTCAAACTTTACATCAATGTGTAACATGCTCTAAATATAAGCCCTTCCTTTCCACTCAAATTATGTGTAATTTACCAAGTGAAAGAGTCAACATGTCACCCCCATTTTCCGTCACCTGTGCGGCTCTTTTGCTTATAAATATAAACATCAGCGTAAAGGTACTCTCAACATAGTATATATTTGTATTTTCATTTGTTTTTCCACAAAAGTTAACCATTCTGAACAGCTGTCTGATTTGACTTCCGATTCGATGATTGCCACACTGAAACGATTTAAGAGTAGAAGCGATAAATGCTCCAAAATCTATACCGATAATGCCACTAATTTTGTTGGGGGTAATTCTCAATTAAAAAACTTTTATAGATTAATTAATTTTCCAGATTAGAGCTTAGCTAATTATTTTACCTCTGAAGGCATAGAATGGAATTTTATTCCAACAAAATCGCCCCATTTTGGAGGTCTTTGGGAGGTGGTTTAAAAATCTGTAAAACATCTTAAAAGAGCAGTTGGAAAATTTCATACGAATAGATGGAAACAATAGTTAATTCTTAATAGTCGCCCCCTTTGGCTCTTAAGCGGTGATAATGAAAATTTTGATGTTTTAACACCAGGTTATTACCTAATAGGTCGGCCTATAACATTAATTGTCGTGCCAAATTTAACTGATCTGAATGATAATCGGCCAAGTCGGTGACAGAAAACTGCAAAAGTTGTACAACTTGTATGAGAAAAGTGGAAGTCAGATTATTTCAAAACGTTGCAAGCTAGATAAAAATGGATGGTTACAAAAAATGATTTAAAGATAGGACAGATGGTACTTGTTAAAGAAGATTTCTTGCCTTTAAATATCTGGATTTAAGGCCGAATAATTTATGTTTATTATGGTTCAGATAATAAAGTGCGTGTAGTGAAAATTCGCACAAAAGCTGGAGTATTTAAAAGAGCTGTTTCTAAAATAGCTCTCTTGCCTATTGATACCTAAATAAAGGAATGTATTTTTCATATAATGTCATATATTCTGTTTTCTACATTTTATAATGTTTATGTTTTATATAATGTCAAGTTATGTAATATTTGTGTTTATTTTTAAATTTTCTAGGTTAAGTTCTTGCATGTGAACATTGCAAGGCCGGGCGGGATGTTGGCGCGCTTTGACGAAATGTTTGCCAGAAGCATGCACTAGGAAACGGTATCGTCAAAAACAAAGAAAGTTTTGTGAAATTAGAATATAAATTTATAGTAGAGTACTTAACAATTTAAATGTTTGAATCAATCGTAATTCATTTCTTCTGTTCTTTTTTAAGTTATTAAAGCTATATTTGACTTTAATATTTTATAAAAATAAACGTAAGCTTGCTTATAGAATTTAGGACTTAAACGTAAAAAGCTCACAGGCAAAAGTACAAAAAATTTTAATTCCCTATTATAACAAATATATAGTCTATAGTTAGAAAAAGGAGAAAAACTACTTACTTTATAAGGACGTCACTTATTTTATCAGATTCGTCAACAGTTGGACAATCATAGATATCAGTTAATTTCAAGTTCCCCTTCCTACCTTTCATAAAAAATGGCGTCAGCCACCTAAGAAAATAAATATGCATATTAAAAATTTTTTGACTGAGCAGTTTTTTCCTAAATTCAAATAAATGTATTAAAGTTTAAATATCTTCAAATATCTTTAATAACAATGGGAAACACAATTTTTGTTGCATTTATACAAATACTTGATCTTGCTTAATTTGGGGATTTTAAACTGAAATTAGTTTTGCTCTTAAAGCCTCATATTTTATTTAAAATTACATTTTTAATCGATTTTAATCGAAATGTACAGCCTTAAAAACGTTATATAATGTAAAGTGTGTCACGTAAAAGGTGAAGCAATTTTCTAGGGAAGTTAGGGACATCATCATTGCTAATTGGAACATCATAGAATTGCTAAGAAACCCATGCCTGGAAGTGTCATCATATGCCGCTAATGGCATTATCTTACTACGACCACACACGAAAAAAAGAGTTCATAATAGAGAAGTGTCCCCAGCGACATTCTTTATTACAAAAATAAATTTGAAAACGTTTTTTTTTTTATAATTGTTTATTATTGTGCCTATTGGACATTAATGACTATACTTTTCCACTAATTTTCCCCATGCGTTTGACATAGCATAGCTGATTCTGACTTTTGTTGCCATTAAGTCAGAAAAAGGTGAGGTAGTGATGGTTATGTAGACATGCGTGTGTAGGACCGACTGGTTGTCACAGGCAAGTCATAGAAAGTATTCCATACAAAGGAGTCAGAGAAATGCAATCGAAAGCAGCAGGAAGCAACTTGGAGTCGTGAAGGGGTGATGTTATGCAGGTGATAAACAATGTGGAATTGCAAAGCGGTGAAGTCTTGTAGCCTGACTAGTTCGAGACACAGGCAGTATCTGCATGAAACCTCCCGTTTCATATCCTATGTTCCCTAATACAAAGCCAACTTGGTAGCTAGCTTGCAACTTATTAATATTCTTCATATCTGTATTACATTCCCGTTTTAAATTCAGTTAAGTTTCTTAAAACTTTTAATTTTGCACAGAATGTATACTGCAAGAAACTGGCCACTAAATGGCGTAGCAAAGTAGCTTTTTTTCTGAAGAGACTAAGTGTCGAGAGATTATAAGATAGTGTTGTTTGTAATATTGTTGTGTTGTTGTAGCTTATCCTCTTCTGGCCTGACAAAAGTCAGACCAGATCTATGAACCCGTTGACCTGAATAAAATCAAAGACCAAAAGAGGAGTAAAGTAAATGTCTTCCCAGAAAAGACCAAGACAGTCTAGGATATGATCGGCGGAAGTCCGGTGTAGATGGCGTTTAGGGCAAAGGGGCAGATCTTAGTTCCTTCGGAAAATAGAAAATTTTTTAGATGGCCGGTAGCTACTGTGCTATATTAATTTTCATGTTTGTTTTGTGCATCAACAACAATAGAAATAAATAAATTTAAGATGCATCGTAGGAAGTCGTGATTGTATCAAGAACTCCTACGTCTTTACAATCCTATGCTAATATATAGTATCTTTTATAGGTTTAAAACAAACTATGTCATCTAAATACAATATATTGCCTGGAAGCCGAAGTATTTTTTTTTGTGAACAATTGAAAAAATTCATAAGTTCCATCAAGGTTTGGAGAAATGTCCCAAAGGGAGGCAAATTCCATTTTTTAACTATTACATGTATTAATTTTTTTCAAAGAATGACTAATCTTTTTATATTATTCATTTGCATTTTAGTTATATATATTAAATCTTTTTTATAGGTTAACGTAAATATAAATATTGCTTTAACTTAAAACCATCTCTGGAGATATGGCATATTAATAAAACAAGGGTTCTAGCAAACAAACAAAAGGACAACAAAGTTTGAACACAATGGCTATTATTTTCGTCTGTAATAAAAAAGTATTGCAATAACTCTCATATACCAGAAGCATAAGTGCTGTAGATAAAAGAATAATTGAATAAAAAAAAAGGTTGATAACAGTAATTTTGTATAAATAATATTCAAAAATAATTCCCGTTACTACTTAAATATAGAATTGAAAAATTTTAAGTTTCTTTTTGTAATTTCATTCCGATCACTTAATAGCATACGTTATCATTTTATTTATCTTTCTTAGTTAACATTGAATTATATTATTTTAATTTTTTAGTTTCTAGAAATACAAGATATAAACATCTTCTTTATATTTAAAATCCACCTCTTTCACCCATCAAAAATATCAAAATATATGATTGTAGGAATGTCAAAAAATTCTACGTGATTTAAAGCGGTAGATAGTACAAAAGAAATTCAAGGTTAGAAGTTAGACTATTAGCACAGATTTTGGATTTATTTTCTTGTTTACTGTCATTACATATTTAGTTTTATCTTGTTTCTGTTTCAAAATTTCAGTCATAAATTTTTAGTCTCTTTGTGATAAAATGTACAAGCGATACTTAAGCAAATAAGGTAAAGATCTGATAAAAAGAAGGAAATCTATTTTCTAATAAATGCTATGTTTTAAAGCTTTTTAACCAAATGATATAACTTGTTTTATTTTACGTTATGCATTGTACAGATGGAACATTTTCAACTTGAACTCTTTATTAAAATAGTCGGATTCATAGTCTAGCTCGGGTTTGCGCTGAAGTTTTCTGAATTTAATTATTAAATTTTTATAAATTTAAACTTTCTCTTTCTCTTTAAGTTTCATTTTAAGTGGTGTATTTTTAATAATTTTTCAAATTTTACTGGTCATTTTTTATTTATTGTAAGTAAAGTGGCAGCATTAAGTTTTGCACCGGTGTTGAATACTTTACCCAATTTTGAGTTTATGACTATCAACTCTGTACCCTTGAAATTTTAAACCCAACCCAGAAGACAATGGAACTCCTGAATCAAGCATTCGGACAAACTAACCTTAGTGTAGAATATTTTGATTCAACTAACCCGTATTTGCGTTGCATGAAGAACAAAACCACGAAAATCTCCCACGGATATTCAGCCGGAAAGGTAATCCTAACCCACATGTCTACTACTACGGATATTTTAAGTCTACAATGTGGTCGATGCGAGCTTCGAGCGAAATTCGTATCAACCAACCACTACTGGAATTCGAAACTGGGTCGCCTTAATGGTAGGCGAATGTTCTACCTCCTGAGTCACAGCAGCTGTATAACATATTTAATAAGTTTGGAGAGCCTCCATGGTTTGAGCAGTACCACCGATCTGCCAAACGATCCATATTGTGAAGGTAGCGGGTTCGAATCCCGCCGTAACTCTGGATGTACTTTTATAATGCATTTCTCGAATTTTTACTGTCTGTTTTCCAACTTGCTTTCTTTATAATAAACATACAAGCCTGCATATGCATGTGTAACAATAAATGAAATGCAATTTTAACCTTGAGTGGAGTCCGACCTCTAAAAGTGGGTTGAGATTTCCATTTTAACCCTTTTCACGGGTGATGAGATAAAAACTGTTCCCCTTATTTTTGACAATAATATGAACCACTAAAATTGCAAGAGTTTTTATCTCGTAAACAACACAGTTTTTATTCAAACATTTCTATTCAAAAAATTTTAAAAATAAATAGCTTCATTGTGGATATGTATAGAGGACCAACTCTTTTGGTTTTTCTTGACTTATTTTTTTTTCGGCTAAAATTTTCTGTCTTGCAAAGGGTCAAAGGAAATTTATGAATGTTCTTCATATTTCTTTTTACATTACTAAAAATAAAGTGGCACCGTCAATTTTTTTTCTTTTATCTGACATATATATATATTGCATAAATTTATAATAGATAATTTCAGAACTCCAAAAACTAGCTGAAGTTTCATGTTGAAATAATTTTGATATTAACAGCAAATTTTTTATTTCTTTCATTCCAGTTTTCTCATTTCATAGCGGTGATAGCACAATTTATGGCATTTTTTTATTAATAGTAGAGAGGTCCCTTATTTAATATTTAACCTCATTTTGATCTCAAACATTACATAAACCTATTATACCTCTTCATCACTGGCTCAAACCTTCGAAAGTGAATCCAAACTTATATCTAATACACTGTATTTCCTTTTTGGAAATACGTAAACAACTTGAGATGAAGCATATCAATTAATATATATCACATCCATCAACATGAGCTGCGTCCATAAATAATTTATGTATCATCTCTTTTTATTATTCAGGTCACTATACCCTCAAAGGATTATGTATAAAATAATAAATCAGTTAATCAGTTGACAATTGGAAATTTATGTAAATACTATACTCGGAGAAAAAAATTCTGGTAAAGTTTCCGTGTTATAAAATTTAATGATAATAACATTTCTAAAAAAAGAAAAAAACACATAAAATAACACGCGAAACTAAATTATACGGTATTATTATACGGTAACCATTTATTTGGTGATTTTTCTGTTCATATGCCAACGGTTTACCGGAAATTCACGTTTTAAAAATTATAGTTCTTATTACCCCACATTTAATAAATAACACGAAACTGAAAAGAAAATTTAATCAAATAAATGGTTTTTATGGCTACCGGTTAATGGTTACCAAATTTTATAAAACCAAATTTTAGTGTTAATTTTATCAAATTGCTTCGATAAAAATGGTCGATCTTTTTGATTCTGGCCATAGAGCCAGAATCGCGGTAAATTCTGGTAGTTTTGATCATACTTTTTTTTTCGCTGTGTACCAAAGAGTTAAATTTGTAACTTTATGTAATAGATTTATCGTTAACGAAAAAATATGAAAACAAAACATGCGGTAGAAAACATACATTCCTTGTCAACTCAATTCTTTTCATGAGATAAGTTCAAGCACTGAAAATACAATTAGAATACATTTATCAATGGCTTCACATGTTTAATTATTTTATCACCTAAAGTTAAATAAAAAATTTAGAAGTCAATAAAGAATTGAATAACTCTTCAATAGCACCTATTGAGTTGAATGACAGGCACTTCAATGCTATCGGTTTTTTATAAACAAAACGAATTCCTATTATATCAGGTGCAGTTAAGTTACTTCAAAAGCAAATAAAAGGTGATAAATTCCTGCTTAACATCACCTGATTTCAAACCAATAAAAAATGGATTAGTGTATCTAGTTTATAGACAATTTTGAAAGGAAACGAAACTGTAAAATTTTCAACATCAAAAGAAAAAGTAAGCAACATTAAAAGAAAAGTAAGGTGACAGCTTACTAAATAATTTGATTACCAGGGATTATTCTGTCGTACTCAGAGTTTAGCTCCGATTTTCAGCTAGCTTTTAATTAATTCTATGTCCGTTCCCTTCTTAAGAAACTAGATTTTTCTATTTCTTTTGCAAATGAAACCTTTTTGGCTTGAAAGCCGAATTTTCTACTTAAATGAATTAATATGGATTTAAGGATTACCGGGCTATGACCTTTTACTTTAAAAAAACATCAGTGTAAGGCATAGTTTCCCAACTTTTTATAGATAACCACCCATTTTGAAAATTAAAAAATTGTCGATCCACCCTTACAAAAAAATTATATTAAATAATTTATTAATATTTTTGTCCTTTTTAGATTGTTTTAATATTTTGTTATGATACTGTACGTTATTCAAAACATGTATAAATAACCATTGAATTTATATTACAAACAATTTTTACAATAATTTTGGTGAAAAGAACACATACGTAAAACTTTTAAACATATTTAAAATTTAAACCAAATATTTGTATTTAGTAAATTATCGATAAGAAAACAAAATTTAATTGCATTTTGATAGTGACCCTTTTAATGACTAAACAAAGGAGGAAACATAACAATTATGCAAATTAACTAAAAAATGCATTCAAAACTTCGTTATAATACAATTCATAAGTTAAAGAAACAAAAAATTAAGCAGTTTAAGCTTTTTAAATAATACGTTTAATTTAAATGCGCGTTTATGTTACTGAATATATCAGCTTTTTTGGAAGGTATTTAGGAAAGCAGTTACGACACATATATTTCGAATTCATACAAAAATCAATGCTCCGTTCAACGTTAAAATCCTTAAGTGGGTATCATCACAAAATTTTTTTGTCATATTTAAGCAACGTTTATAAAAAATTAATTAAACTCTAATAACATAACTGCTATAATAACAATTCTAAGCTAAAAAAATGCAAATAATGTTATTATAACAAGTTAAACAATTTATGAATTCTGATGTTTACTCAACACTAATTTCATTTTTCATCTGTATTTTGATGAGAAGTCCCACAATTCACCCTCTCAAATACCCTTAATCTTGCAGCGTTCCCTAAACGTATTCTTTCAGCGTTCCCTAAACGTATTTTTGCAGCGTTCCCTAAACGTATTCTTGCAGCATTCCCTAAATCTAAGTATTGAACAATTGCCCTTTACCTTACACAAACAATATCTTAAAATATGGGAAATGCTCCTTACCTTAAAGAATCAAAGGTGTACGGAATACTGGGCCGTTGTGAGCTGGGTTATATGCCACGCATTCTTGGTGGGTTATTATTCCGGTTTATCCGTTCATTAATAATAATGATTGCGCCTTTTGATTGATGTAATAAAAAATATCCCATTAATCATGATCACATTACCTGGAACCACGATGGCTCAGAGGATAGAGCTTTCGAGTTCCAATGAGGAGAACCGGGTTCGAATCCCATCAATGGCTGATTGATACAAAACCACATTCGGCTTGCACCGACTACAGTGCTGACGTAAAATATCCTCAGTGGTAGACGGATCATTAGTTAGAGNCGATTTCCACATCTAGCTCGCAGTGACGTAAAATATTATCGGTTGTAGATGGATCATGGATTAGAGTCCCCTTGCCGTCAGGCTAACCGTGGGAGAACTTCTTGGTTCCTCTCCATGTAACGCAAATGCGGGTTAGTTCCATTAATAAGTCCACGAAGTCCAGTTTTCCCCAATACTTGATCCAGGAGTTCTCTTGTATTCTGGATTGGGTTCAAAATTACAAGACTACTGAGTTGAACATTAGTAGTCGTAAACCCGAAAATTGGGTCGACTGTTTAACGACGGTTATAAAATAAAGTATTGCATTATCTGGTACACGAGCCACGATGGCTCACGGGATAGAGAGTTCGCCTTCCAATGAGGTGAACCGAGTTCGAGTCCCAGCGATGGCTGGTTAATACGATTTCCACATCTAGCTCGCAGTGACGTAAAATATTATCGGTTGTAGATGGATCATGGATTAGAGTCCCCTTGCCGTCAGGCTAACCGTGGGAGAACTTCTTGGTTCCTCTCCATGTAACGCAAATGCGGGTTAGTTCCATTAATAAGTCCACGAAGTCCAGTTTTCCCCAATACTTGATCCAGGAGTTCTCTTGTATTCTGGATTGGGTTCAAAATTACAAGACTACGGAGTTGAGCATTAGTAGTCGTAAACATAAAAAATTGGATTGGCTGTTCAACAAGGGTTATAAAATAAAATTTCCTGGAACACACTTACACGGCATTCCCTACACTGATGTTTCCCTTTCAATTTTAAGTGAATTGTACGGTATTCCCTACACTTACATTCCTCCTAATCTTTTCAGCTCCTGAAATTTGCAGCCCATACGACAACTTTAAGAAAAAAAAGATTTTGAAAAGAAAATTAAATTAAAGAATTTTAGAAACTCGAAATGTTTTTGAATACATTTTTAAATACATTTGCGGCATAATGGGCAAAAAGGGATTAGATGTTGCCAGGTATAAATCTCAACATACATAATGTAATTATATTTTAAAAAAGTGAAATTTTAATACAAGGGATGAAAATTATTTCCTATGAGAACTGTTTTGGCGATATAAGTCTTGTTAATAAAGTAAAATTACTTCTCATTCATTTCTTTTATTGTAACATGTCTTATATTCCCAAGTATAAATACTTTTCTTCAATAATGTTGATTATTTTTTATTGGGCTTTCATCTAAAGGCTAGTTTAAATATACACCGAGCAATATTCACGCATTCAGTAAGCACGTGTATTTTTACCCTTCGCTACCTGTTTCTCTGAATATTAATCTCTAAAATCTCTATAGTTAATTTTTTTTAAATGACCTCATTTGAAGGATTATCTAAAATACCAAAATTTTAAAACCTAATGGGTTTCTTTTATCATATAACGTAATTATTTCGCTTATGCGAACGGCGTTAAAATACAAGAAATAAAACTGCATCATGTTTACCAAGGTTATAAAAATAATGTCAGCAGCACCGTTCTCAGAATTTACACACACAGGCATAAGATTCTTTATAAACGTTGATGCTTAAAATAACACCGTGATCAAACTAGCCAAATGTGTTGGACAATCACCCATTCAGTTTTTCATTCCGTTTTCAATTTATATCAGCTTTTTTTCTCGGATCATTAGCTCAAATGCATTAAGTTTAGAGTTTAAAAAAATGCCTTGATCTATTTTTTTAGAAATAAATTGGAGAACATTATGGTTTCGAACGTCAGGAAGTGTTTTATATATAGTCGCTGTAAGAGAGAGTGTTTTAGATGTTGTGTTTTAAAGTACAGAGGCTTTGTGTAAATAATTTATCGAGGTAATGCAATAGAGATACTTATGTTATAAGCGAAATAACCTAGTTTTTAATATCAAATTGCATTTTTAAACTTCCCAGTTCAATCATAATATCGAAAAGATTTAATTACATCGTTAATGTAACATGATCTTTCAAATTTTCCGCAGCATTATAATTTGAATTATGTTGTAATAGGAAAAATTAGCATCCTTATGTGATAATAAACTGAATTTAACTGAATATGTAATAATATGCAGAATGGAAATAATCTTAACATGCAACAATAGCGAAATTATTTAACATGTTTTAAGATATGGGTCTTCAACCCATGGCCCGCTGACCATGAGTGACCCGCTGACAGCATTTTAACGGCCAGCCCCATATTAAAATTTTGCTGCGCGTAAAATAATTTAGTGATTATTGATATTAATTGACCAAAAATAGATTATAAGCTAACTCATATCGTAAATAGATTATCATAAGCTAACTCATATCATAAATAGATTATCATAAGCTAACTCATATCATAAATAGATTCTCATAAGCTAACTCATATCATAAATAGATTATCATAAGCTAACTCATATCAAAAATAGATTATCATAGCTTCTTTTAAAATGCAACAATAGCGAAATTATTTAGCATGTTTTAAGATATGGGTCGTCAACCCATGGCCCGTTGACCATGAGTGACCCGCTGACAGCATTTTAATGGCCCGCCCCACATTAAAATCTTACTGCACGTAAAATAATTTAGTGATTAGTGATATTAATTGACAAAAAATAGATCATAAGCTAACTCATATCATAAATAGATTATCGTAAGCTAACTCATATCATAAATGGATTATCATAACTTCTTTTAAAATGCAACAATAGCAAAATTATTTAGCATGTTTTAAGATATGTGTCGTCAACCCATGGCCCGCTGGCCATAAGTGACCCGCTGACAGCATTTTAACGGTCAGCCCCACATTAAAATTTTATTGCATGTGAAATAAAATTAAAAATTAAAAAGTGACTATGAATAAAATTCCAGGAATCCCCGGAAAAAGGTAGGATTTTTATCAGGTTTGCAACAGGTGTCAAACTTTCGCCAATACTTCGTGAAAGGTGACTTTGAGCATGCTCTTCGATAGAGGGGGAGGGGAATAAAGAAACAGAATTTCATTTCTCCTAATGTTCTAATCAATTGCTAAAAATGTTTGTAAACATCCTGATTGGTTGATGATAAGCAGGTTTTTTTAGCTAGTTTACTTACACTCATTCAGAAATTCAGAAGCGTGTACGGTCTTTGACCAGGCTATACGCTACTGCCCAGCATCAATTAGATGGCTTGTGTCAGTCACGTGTCGGGAATGGGGCAAGTCTTTTTTTTAACACTTTCACATACAAAATCACGAACATCACTGTATCGCGAAATATAGTGCATATATAAATATATATATATATATATATATTATATACTGACAAAAATATGCAAAATATAGCTTAAAGTATTTACGAATAAAATCAGTGACAAATTGTAAGAAGTTTTGCTTTCATTCATAGATAGAAGAATAAATGAATAACTACAGAGAGAGAAACTTACTTTATCCAAACAAGAGAGTTGTAGAATTCAGGATCTATGGATTCAATATCTTTCATCGTTAATTTTTTACCTAACATTCGTTTATAAAATGGTAATGTAAATCCACTGTAAATAAACTTTCCGTGAAACAATGCCTAGACAAATAAAAATTAACTTATAATTCATTGTACTTTTTTTTGTTGATTTTTTAGTTAAATACATAAATAATAACAAAAGGATTTTACTGCAGCTATCAAAGCAGACAAACATTACAGTAGAGAATATATATTTAAAATTAGATAATCAAATCGTGTGTTAAGTCAAAAAATATGTGTAAACACTTTAAACACTAAGTATCAGCAAGTTTGAATTTAAAAAAATTTCTATTTATCTGTTTTTCATTGAATAATAAAGGGGGGGGGATCTGTTCCAAATGTAGTGGTTAAAATAATTTAAAATCAATTTTTTTAGAAAAAAGCNGACCCTTCACAAATTTGTTTATCTTCATTATTATTTTGTTAATCGAATAAACCCTTTCCAGGGCAGAAAACAAGAAAGATGGATGTAAACGAATTAAGTTTTGTCTTCGGCAGACGATTCTTCCATTATTCGTCCGAAATGAATATTCTGCGTTCAGCAGTATAGGCTAAATACCAAATATTTGTATGTTGCATCTCTAATTTAGAAGCAGCAATTGTTGTGTTATGATGTTTACCAGTAAATTTATCTCTTATTTAGCGATGTTTTTTATCCTGTTCTATTTTCTTCATAAGAATAGTAATGGGCAATTTTTAAATAATCCTATGTCTTTCTAAACTATTATTACGTTATGGTTAAAACTAAAAGAAAGGTAAAATATTCTCTCGACAGTCCGCTGTGGGCCCGGGTGATTAGGGCTCCAAAATTTCGTGACCAATGGTATATTAAGCGCTACGCATAGGTCACCTTCGGTATATATATATATATATATATATAGTAAATGAGAACTCAATCAAATTAATTATGTTCCTTCAATAAAAATAATGAATAGGAATTTAAAATTCTGAAGCAATATTAATAGTTAAATTCTCATTATTGTTAAATAGCTTCATTGACGAAAAATATATTACGATTCTGAGAGCGCGATCGGTATTGCGCACATACCACCTTTATTTTCGATAAATATGGCAGTTACGCTATGTATATTAAATTTATTCTATCATTTCAGCAATTTTTTGTTACTTTCTTTTCAACAAAAAATGATTATACAAAAAAATCACTTAACGTATTCAATTAAAGTAATGAATAGTAAATAACTGTTTAAAAATCTCAAGTAATATTTTAGTTAAATTCGTATTATACAAAAAAAAAAAATTTAAAAAAACTATATATGCACTATATTTCGTGATACAGTGATGTTCGCGTTATCGTATGTTAAAGTGCAATAGAAAAGAAATGAACATTGAACATTGAAACAGAAAACATTTCTTAAAATCTCTAAAAAAGTCTAGCGCATTTAGCTTAAAACATCTGTTTTCTTAGAAAAACTAGATAATTGCCTGTTTGAGACAATTTATGTAGAGATATCCAAATAAAATATGGTTCTGTCGATATCTGACGAATTAAAAAGAGGACAAAGGAGCCCAGGGACATAAAAATGATAACGGCAATTTAAAGAAGAAAAAAGAGTTTTTCTCATAGAGTAAAATGAGGGGGTTGTTTTTGAGGAATCTAACTAGGGATAGTCTTTGTGGGTGGTCAAGGGGTTAAAAGTGGTTGAGCTTTGGAACAAATTTTACGTTTTTTTTTTATGTGCATTTTGTTTTGAAAAATGTTTCTTTCATTTAATTATATCGAAAAAGTTTTTTTTTCTTAAAATATTAATTTAACTTTACTTTATCTTCATGAATGTCTAAATTTCAGAAGGGGCGAAGAACATTATTCACCTCCTCAATGAAATTTAAGAAGAAAAGAAGATTTTCAATTTCAAAAATAACTTCAAAGCTGAAAAGAGTTTTTTTTTTTTTCGAAAATTACCAATTTAACTTAACTTTATTTTAATAAATGTCTAAATTTCGGAAGAGACGAGGCACATTATTCACTCCCTTAATTTAATTTTAGAGGAAAATAAAGTTTTCATCTTGAAAAATCGCTTCAAAGTTGGAAATAAAAGTTTTTCTTCTCTATTTCTCATTTTGCTAATTTAACTGAAAATTTTAGTAAATGTCGAAATTTTAGAAGGGGCGAAACACATTATTTCCCCTTCAATTAAATTTCAGATAAAAATAGATTTTTTTCTCCTTTTTTTTTAAATAGCTTCAAAATCGAAAAAATAGTAATTTTTATTTTCTAAAATTAACAAACTCACATGATTTCAATTTCACGAATGTCTAAATTTCAGAAGGGACGAAGCACACTATTTACCCCTTAATTATTTCAAGAGTAAAATCAAGATTTTGATTTCTAAAATAAATTCGAAGTAGAAAAAAAAAAGGTTTTTTTCCCGCAAATTAATAATTTAACCTGACTTTATTTTTCTGACTGTCTAAACTTCAGAAGGGGCGAAGCACATTTTTTACCCCCTCAATTAAATTTCAGAAGAAAATAAGGTTTTCAATTTTAAAAATAACTTCCAAGTGGAAAAAAAAAATTTTTTTTTCTGAAATAACTGTTTCTTTTTAACTTGACTTTATTTTCACGAATGCCTAAATTTCGGAAGGGGTAAAGTTCATTATTTGCTCTCTCAATTATTTCAAGAGTAAAATCAAGTTTTCGATTTCGAAAATAACTTCAAAGTAGGAATTAAATAGTTTTTTTTTTTTGGCTAAAATTACCAATTTAGCTTGAATTTATTTTTATAAATTTCTGAATATTTTTATGAATTTCAGTCTTAATTTCAGAATGAGCGAAGCACATTATTCCCTCCCTTACTTTAGTTTCAGAAGAAAATTAAGTTTTCAACTTGGAAAACCGATTCAAAGTTGGAAAAAAATTTATTATCTCTATTTCTAATTTTACTAATTTAACTTGATTTTATTTTCGCGAATGTCTAAATTTCAGAAGGGGCGAAACACTTAATTTGCCCTTTAATAAAATTTTAGAGGAAAATGAAGTTTTCTTTTTGAAAGATAGCTTCAAAATTGAAAAGAAAAATAGTTTTCATTTCCTAAAATTACAAAATAACTTGATTTTATTTTTACGAATGTCTAAATTTCAAAAGGGGCAAAGCACGTCCTTTGCCCCCTCAATTATTTCAAGAGTAAAATAAAATTTCCTTTTCGAAAAATAGCTTTAAACATGAAAAAAAAATCTCTTTCTAAATATGTACCGTCATTCGGGGCTACTTTGTGCAGCGGGGGCTACTTTGTGCAAATTTGAATTTGGCATTTTTCAAATGCTGCTATTCAGTATTATGTTTATTTCACGTTAAAAATGTGTGTAATTTGAAGATAGAAGTTTCTTCTATTACTACAAAAAAATTTTCGAATTTTAAAACAATCTCAGAGTGTGTTTCGTTCATCCAATGTCAGCAATTTTCCGAGGACGTCGGATGTTGAAAAGTGTGCGAGGAAACTTTAGCTGTGAAATGCAAAGACGTTGATAAAACAATTGTCGTAAGTGCAAAATTTTTTATTTATACATTAATAAGCAATTATATCATATTAGCGTTAAAAAAAATTTAAAATTAATAACAAATAAACGGAAAATGAAAAAAAATGCACTGTGGGGCTACTTTGTGCAAAGTTTCATTCGTTTTTTTTTTCGACAGAAAAATTGTCAGACGTTATAAAAAAAATACCTCGAACGAGAAATTACCTTGATTACACTTTAGAAAAGTTGCAACAATGTTTGCAAGCAGTTGCTGGTGGTATGTCGATTGCAGAAGCTTCTCGGAAGTACAAAATCCACAGAAATACTATCTCTAATAAAATTCACAAGAAACACGTGAAACGTGCTGGTAAACTATTATTTTTCTTCTACAAAGATTTTTCTAATGAATTAATCAAACGATTTAACACATAAAAATATATTTTATAGGACATCAGGTGATTTTGACAGAAACTGAAGAGCAAGTTCTGTCATGTTCATTCAAGCATGTTATGTTCAAATTTATCAATATTATAAATGTTAATGAATATGTAATAATTATTATTTTTGAAATTTCATCCATTTCAATGTTCAAAAATGTATATGGTTTCCTTTTGTTTAAACTCAAATGTTTTGAAATAAACATTCTTTTTAAGAAAAAATTCTTTATAAAAAATGGTTTTTTAACGCTGAAAATTATTTTCAAACTAATATCTTTACATATCTTGATGTTTTTGTTATTAAAAATGTCAACAATTAACTTTTTTAACAATTTTATATCAATATTTTACTAAAAACATGATTATTAAACTGAATTCCTATCGCTGCACAAAGTAGCCCCACTTGGGGGCTACTTTGTGCAAGGTATGTTTTGACTTATTATTTGTAAATATTACATACAAATAATGCCAATATTGATCAAATTCACTCGTCTGAGTCCAGTTATGAATATAATATCGATAAATTTTACTAAATTTTGAATTAACATAGTTTTTTTACATGTCAAAGTTCAAAAACTGCGAAATCCTGCACAAAGTAGCCCCGAATGACGGTACTCTTTTATTGTCATTTTAGTCGGAATTTACTTCACTTTATTTTCACGAATGTTAAATTTCAGGAAGGGTGAAACATATTATTCGAACCCTCACTTAAATTTCGGAGGTGGTGACTGCCCCCTATGACCACCCCCCTCACGAAATATTTAAAAAACGTGTTTTTTTCTTCAATGTTTTGGCACTCGATTTCATGGAAAAGCATCGTTGCAAAATGTTTGAAAACAAATAGAATCAGACAATCTCGAGAAAAGAAAAACCTACTTAAAGCTCACTTCATCTGAAGTGCTGAAGTAAAACGTGAGCTGAAGTATTTAAGTGCAGAAATAAAAATGCCTGCTAGAAAGAAAAAAGATATGCAGGCTAACATTAGTTATCAAAAATTTAAAAAAAATATGTATTTAACCATTGCAGACAATTTTAAGCATATATATACCTTCCCAAAAAGTATTTGAATTTCAAATTTATTAAACTCTAAATACTAAAACTAATTACCGAATATTAATACTATTTTGTTAAAAACTTTTCTCTAAAATTTTATATTATTATCTTTAAAATGAATATATCATAAAATTTATGAAAAAAATTAAATGTATGGGTACTTGGGACCATGATCCGATTGCTTGATCTACATGGGTCACCGATTACTGATAATATAAATAGGTGCATCAAAATTCGACGATCGAAATACGACTATATAAAGAACATTATACACAGCTGATAATTATTGAATTAACTCTGAGTGTTGCTAAGTTTTTATTTGAAAAACGAGAATATTGACCAAAGTAAAAAAAATATAAATTAACAAAATTTCAAAAATATGATATTTTGTTAAATGACGGTACATGAAAATTTAAATCCCGTCGCCCATGAAAATAAGTTGGCATAAATTCCGCCAAATTTACATTAAATCTTTTCACATTTTAGCCAGCATTTTATTTAATATTTTATAACCGTCGTTGAACAGCCGAGCCAATGTTTTGCATTTACGACTTTTAATGTTCAACTCCGTAGCCTTGTAATTTTGAATCCAATCCAGGGAACTCTTGGATAAAGTGTAGGGAGAAATTTGCCTTCATGGAGGACATTTTAATGGAACTAAACTACATTTGCGTTACATGGAGAGGGAAACCACGAAAACCTCCCATGATTAGCCTGATGGCAAGAGGACTCCAACCCATGATCCATCTACCAATAAGGATATTTCAAGTCAGCACTGTGGTCGGTGCAGACCGTTGGAGACCGTCAGACCGGTGCAGACCGTCACATCATTGGAAGGCGAAAGCTCTATCCCCGATACCATCGCGGCTGATTGTAACCAATATATATTTATTTTGAACAAAACGAAACAGTTAATTTTAAAAATGTTGAAATAAATTTTTTAGAGACTATGTGTAAAAAAAAAATAAACTGCGGCACAGTTTATTTGTAAAAAAAAATTTCATACGGAAGATACAATATTTTTTGGGGGGAGGGATGTCGAAGGAATTTTACACAAGTAATTAAATGTCTACATTTTTTGATAATGCACCGCAATATTAAAGTTTGTACTCATCAGTCATGAGGACCAACATATTTCGTGTGTGTGATAACAGGAAAAAAACAAACGCAAACACATTACTCCTTTAACCGTTAAGTACCACGAAATATATATTTATATACAATATACGAGAGGTATTCCGAAATTGAGAGATATTAATAAAGAGATCTACAAAAATTATCGTCTACTTTTTCATCTCAGAGACATCTTTTTTTTTCTCTCTCTCTCTATCGTTGTTTTTAGAACATCATTTGAAATACAACTTTATTTATTTTTGTAATTTCTGAAAGTTTTTAGACTTTATTTAATTATTAATTATGGAGTTAACCAGATAAATATTTTCTGTTTTTGTTTTCAGTGTTAATTAACTTTAATAGGTTAAAAACAATTGAATTTAATAATATTTTTCCTTTTTATTTCTGAAATCTTTACTATTGCAATTTTTTTTCTGTTAATAAATTATAATCTTTAGTTTTTGTTAATAAACTGTATCGATTTTATAATTTCTATATTATCTTTGTTATAATTTCTTGATTTTATTATTTAGTTATTTTACTTAATTAATATTTTAAAAAATTCATTTCTTTTACTACGGTGTTTTTCTAATTCTAACAAAAATTATTTTCATGTGTAGTTTAACTTTGTAGCACTTATAATCAGCATAATTATTATTTTTATAGAGACCCTCTTTCCCTCTTTTAAGGAAAAAGGACCAATAAATTTGGAAGTACTGAGTTCTAAGGATACGCATTTTCAAAACTCCAGCTGTATCACACTGGACTAGTGTTCTAATATAATAACACTAGTTGAATTAACTTTAAAATTTTCTTCTCTTATTTTCAAGATATATTTGTACTTAATATACATCGATATTTTGAAATACGTTTTTTCTCTTTCTTTTTTTATTTAAATTATTTTATTCTATAGATGTAATAGGGAATTTTCATTCTGTATTGAGTTGAGTAAATTATTATACTTCAAAAACATTTTCTGATTCAAAGGTAGAATTTCCAAGAAATTGAGCACAATTTTCTTTCCTGATATGTAATATTTAAATAATCAAGTTCTGTGCACTTATTTACATTACCTTCAGCTTTTGAGTTGTAAACATTCGCTAGACTGCTGATCTTTCGAGATATATAATTCATATTTACATGAAGAAAAGGTAGACTTTGTGCTATATTAATAAAGCTAAAAAACGTGAATAAAACACAAATAATGAGACATAAATAAATTCAAAAAATATATATATTTAGTTCTATAACGAAGAATCTTCATCAAAGTCAAATCATAGGATAAAAGAGGAGAACACAAGAAATTTAAAAAAATAATAATAATAACCGATTTCTCAAAGAGAAATAGTGGTTTAATCAAAAAGTAAATCAGAATTTAAAGATTTGTCCAATAAACAAAAAATCACACAGACCAGAGATATGATCCTTTACTTATTAATATAAGTAAAATAGTCTTAAAGGTTTGAAAAATTTAGTTTGCTTACTGGGGGGAACACGGGTTCAAACGCAAATTTATTCAAAACTTTAGAGCAATTTGGAGATTTTTTTTTCTTGGATGATAAGGTAAAACAATTAAATTCTAACAATAACGACTCCAGGATAATAAGACAGATTTATATTATCACAGAATAAATATGCTTCTTTTTATGTGTTTTTATTTGCGTTTGTTAGCTTTATTCAATCTTGCTTGTTAGATCATTTTGTTAGCTTTTTTCAATCTTTTTTTATCAATTCTGTCTCTAGTAAAAATTATGTTTTTAAACATTGAAAATGATTTTGTAAGTAAAAACAAACTACAATCGTACATATTTAAAAAGAAACTTAACAATAAAATCACCGAATCATATTTTTGAGAAACTGAGGAACCATTCTCACTACAACTATCGAATCTATCTACTTAAATTGCATGAATCAGATTCTCAATTTTCCAGTGTATATATGTAATTTTTTTAATTTAAGTAAAGAAGTTACACTGTAAAATCATACGGGTAAAATTACGGTAAAAATTTCTGGCACCCTGAGTGCAACGTCCGTAAAATCAATTTTTCCCATAAAAGATTATACCTTAATTTTGAGACAATATTTATTTAATTACAGTGATTACTGTAAATACTACGGTATATCAGTATTACTGTATTTTGTTCTATAAAATTTAGCAGTAAAAATGGGTTTTATGGTAAAATATACTAGCATTAAGGATAACAGTACTTTTTACCATAATTTTATCCGGAATATTTTTATAAAATACAGTAAAAAATATAGTCTGTACAGTGATTAAAATTTTTTATCATAAATAAAAAAAATTTAATAAAGCATTTTGTTTTAATTTGAAATTATTTATTTACATCAAAACAATAGGTGAAACGGGAAATATTTCCGAACTCTGTCGTTTAAACAAGTTAAACTTTTTTAAATAATTACATAAAGCGACAGTTTTAACGATTGAGAGCTCCATGTTACGAAATTCTCCCAATGTATGACAAGATATAGTTTCTGGGGGGGAATGTCTACTAATTTTATAACTGTGGTCCAAGTAGGTTAACAAAGTATTGAATAGTTAAAATTTGCTTTTTTTAAGCGACCATGTAAAACAGAAAAGCAATAAATGCTTAAAATTGAATTAATTAGTATAACTTTAAAAAAATTTTTTACTTAAAAAATAAGTTAACACATTTAAATTGTTCTTCTCTTTAATTTCAATTGAATTAATGAAGTAAACATAAGCTGTCAGATAGAAACTAATGCAGTTAAATGCTTTTTTTCGTCTGTAAATAATAGCCCAATTTCGATGAATTTGACAAAGTATAATCAATATTTTCTTAGCCACTTTAGGTTTCTCTCAATTTCCTCTACTAAATAAAATATTTTTATCAAGAAAAAATAAATACCCGACCTTGATTTAAAGACCTAAGCATGGAGGAATATATTCCATCGTCAAAATTTAATATAACCAATAAAATGCACAATTAAAAGTTATTTTAACTAATATAAATGAAAATTGCAGAGCATGGCAGAAAATACGGAAATAAAAATTTGACTACATCAAAAATAAATTAGCCCACTGCTCAAACAATATTAATACTTCAAAAGACTTCTCTTATTTTATGACTAAGGCTCATTTGTAAGTTTTATTATAAATATATCTTTTAGAAAATTAAATTGAAAATAGCAACTATTTTTTAAACATAAATCTATCGACTATTAATAAGGTGGATATAAAGATACATATATTACTCATATATAAACATAGTAAAACGTTTGAATTTGATGATTAAGAAAATATTATAGTTTGTATATAACTTATAATATTAACAAAAATATTGTGTTTAAAGAGAAGATACATTAAAAGTTGTTTCAAATATTTTTCAAAATATTTATGCATTATATCAAATAAAATAAAATAAAAAAATTTAAAAAAACAGCGCTAATAAATAATCATAATTGGCACTTTGTCTCCAATTATTATTGAATTATAATTTGTTGCCAAGAATATTTCGTCGCACTTCAAGGCTGAAATATTCAGATTGTATTTTATGAATCATTCTGACAAAATTATCTAAATTAAGAGGTCTCTTAAAATAAAGAGATAACAGATACAAGTTTAATTTAATTGGTCTTAAATATGCTTTATTGCATTAAAACTGTATAATTTTTTACCTTTACAAAGCATACAAGCTTACCAAACTGAAATTTAATAATATTACGACCAATAAATTTGAAAAGAAATCCTTTTTAAGTACTTAAACATAAATATATGATGAATCATCTTTAAAATCCCTTTTGTTCCTTGGCAATCCTTAATTGTAGATTTCAATTAATGAATTTGAAATAGAGTTCATTTTAAAATGAATGGAAAAGCTTATAAAATTGAACAAATTATTATTAATAGATGCAACAGAAATGAGATGTTTTCTAAAATTAAATTCGATGTAAAATACATTAAATAATCTGTTTCGTTTTAAATTTATTATTTTTTGTTAAATTCCAATTGAAATCCATATGTAGTCAAAAATTAAATAATTTTTGGAAATTAACGTTTCTTACGAATACTATTACTCAAATAAAAGAGGGCCTGCTGTGCCATATTTAATTAAAAAGTAATAATTTGATTTACAAAAAAAATAACGTTCTTTTAAGCAAGCGATTATTTAAAAGAAGTTCTTTTTCTTTATAGAATAATTTTCAACAGAATTTTTTTTGAAAAAAAATTTTTAAACCATTAAGAGATAATGAGAAAACTTGATACATCATTGCGAATATCTTTACATGCATATTTTATTCTGTAACAAAAAAGTGAAAATTGATTCCAAAAACGCATCATTTATGAAATAGTTTGCGCAAATTATTAAATAAAATAGTTTATTTTTCTTATTTTATAATATTTTTTTAATAAAAAATGGTAGAGTATTTGTTCTACAGTATAAGTTTGTAATTTTTTCAGAAATTGAAAGCTGTTTAAAATATATCTTGTAGAAAGAATAAATTCGAATAAAATCATTTTCTTTCGTTTAGTGTTCTTAAAATTATCCACAGAGTATATAATTTGTAAATCTTTTTTGTTTTACTCACCAGAAAAAAAGTCTGGAAAAGAAATTCGCTTTTGTCCATGGATTTGGCAGTTCTTTCCGTTTCTCAAACTCCATCGCGCGAGAAAGGAAAGATTACGAAGTTTATTTAAAATATCCACCTCTTCTCCTGTAAGATCACCTGCCAGCAAATATTTATAAAATTTCACTCCTTTAATAACCTTCTAGTTCCGCAAGTCACACAATACACTTTGTAAATTATAAATCACTAAAAAAGCTCGACTTTACAACCCCAAACAGCTGATAAGAGAAAGGGATAATATGTTACACTTATCCAAACTTATCATTGATGTAGAAAGGTGTTTAGATGAAGTCCAAGAGCAGATCTTAGGCAGAAAGAACAAACGTAGATTTTCCCGCTTTCTCAATCCAAAATTAACTGTTGCGCCATCTATGGAGCTCATTTAGAAATAAGAAAATGGCAGACGTCATTGAATGAAGGTAAAAATAAAAACGTAAACAAGAGGAAGAAAGGTCATTGTTTTATGTTTACCGTCTCTTGGAAAATTTCGTTTTGGTGGTAATGAAAAAAACCTTGATATTTAATCCTTTAATTGCATTATTTTTTTTTCATACTTGGAGTTATACACAATAAGCGAATTCCATTAAATATTTGGAATATATCTAAGAATGATAGAATCAGATGAGCTTATTGTAGTTAAATAGGAAGTGGTTTGAGTATTAGGTGCAATGCATAAATTAAAAGATAGAAAAAGTATAGCAATTTTTGATTTGGAGAAATCATTTTTATCAGTTTTATAATTGAAATTCTATTTGTTTAAAACAATTTGGTGCTAAAGTTTTGCCCTTTCGAAGCTGTGAACAAAACAATTTTTGTTCACAATTGTATTTTTTTTTCTTCTTTGGAACAAAAAAAAATAGTTTCTGGAATAGTTTGTAGAAATAATTCGCATAAGTTATGAAACAGAAATTCGACACATAAGTATTTTTGTTCTACAGTTTTGCACTTTCGAAACTGTTTTTTACCATACCATAATTTTGTATTCATACCAATTTACATATCTCAAACTGAAGTCACACGAGGCTTCGTTTCTTATGTATTATTTTTATGCTAAATCAAATCAAATGGAAATTCAAACGGTAGATCTCATAGCTTTGAAGATAGATAGGCTTTGTACGTAAACAGGTATAATTAAAAAAATATATTTCTCATAAATAAATTCCTCATTCTTCCTAACTATTAAGTCTATTGATTAAGATTTGATGTTGCTTAACATAAAAACATACATCCAAAACAGTGCCTCACTTGCCTGAGGTCTAAGTCAAAAAGTGTATAAATGAGAACGAAACTGTATTTTTTAGATTTAAATATTAATAACTTCTAAAGTATTAATCGTATCCACTTGGAATCGGTTTTATTTTTTCCAGCATAACAAAATTTCCTTGGTAATAATTTCTTATTTAGATAGGAATATTTAAGTTTATCTTTGAAATGAAAGAGTAACAGAACTTAAAGCTATTAAAAAAATGTGTGCATATTATTATTTTCTTCAGTAGATTACAATACAATGGATTGGTGGCCATGGTAATTGGTTCGATAGGTAAGTTTTGGAAATGTTATCAAATGAGCTTACTTGTGATTTCTTGCTGCTAAAAAAAGAATATTATTTATCTGAAAATAATATGAATTTTAAATACCAAGAAATGGAACCATGAATTTCACTATTTTAATTAGATTCACATCTTGATTCATACATTTAAGAACAATATCGATTTGCTTTTGATTCCAAAGGCAACAAATTTCCAACTGAATCTTTTTAATGGCATTAAAAAAAAATAAAGGTTTTTCATTGAAACTGAAAAATCAGGAAACCAAGAGGATCGTAAATTTCGGCAATAATAGAAACAGTTGACGCTTTGTGAGTGTGTCTTTGGAAGTAGGATTTATTTCAATTCTGAAAGTATCTTCCTTGGCATCCCAGGTAATGACCAAGATTTTCAAAACATGATCTCCTGCAATGTGTAGAGATTCTGGAGAGCAGCGCAATTCAGGTGGTAAAGACTCAGGGACTGATAATTTATTAGAAGTCCACTTTCGAATTGAAAATCCTCCTCTTTTCATAACTTCTATCATTTGACTGACTAGTTGTTGAGCTTCTTTTTCAGTATTTACTACAGTTAGAAGGTCATCCACATAAAAAATCTTCTAAAGCAGCTCTAGAAGCTTCTGGAGAGTACGCTGTTTCATCTTTTGTCAGCTCTTGAATCGTGCGAATAAAGAGCCAGAGCTGTAACATATGTTACGATGAGCAATCGAAATTCATGTAATGGATCCTCAGGCTTTTCCGGCCAAAAGATCCGCTGGTAATCCACATCGCTACTGTTCACTTGAATTTGACGTAACAATTTTTCAATGTGCAACTTTGTGCAATGTGCAACAAGTTTTCTTAGTGCAACAGGATGACATTTGAATTTTAAGAGAACATTATATAGTTCGTTATGTACTTTTGGACCTACATGAAGAACGTTATTAAGAGAAATACTTGTCTTCGATTTTGCGGATACATCGAACACAACACGCAATTTAGTTGTTTCACTCTCTTCTCTAATGATACCAAAATGTGGAAAACAGAATCACTCTGAAGTTGGTTTGGAAATTTCATGATTCGGAACAAGTTGCATAGGTCCCAGATCTTGATATATTGCCTTTTGAAATTAACATATTGAATTTTGAATTTCGGGTTATCACGAAACCTTTTTTCAATGAAAAATATCGTTGTTTTGTCTAATTCCGCAAATTTCCTAAAACTCTTTCTTTATTAAAAGGCAGAATAACAATATATCTTTGCAATTTCTTTTTTCTTTTTTTGTTTGGAGGTAGAATTTTTTGACTTTTCGATCATCGATAGATAAAGTAAAAGCATTTGGGGCAGATTTAATTTCCCAGAATTTGTTCGTAACCTTATCCAATTCCACTAGAGCATGACAATTAATTAAGGATATACTCTTCTATTCACTCCTAGAAACAGCAGAAATTCAACCGGATAGTAACCAACCTAGTTTTGAATTGATGGTTGAATTTGGCTTCCTGATA
The DNA here is from genome assembly GCF_043381705.1 of Parasteatoda tepidariorum. NCBI lineage: Eukaryota > Metazoa > Arthropoda > Arachnida > Araneae > Theridiidae > Parasteatoda > Parasteatoda tepidariorum. The sequence goes on along the minus strand of NC_092205.1, from coordinate 46,294,164 downwards.
TTTTTCCATTTTGAATTAAATCAAAGAATATGTCAGCGCCCAGGATTATATCAATACGTCGGCTGATAGAGAAAGTAGGATCTGCTAGTTTCAATCCTTGAATATGAAGTCATTCAAATACTGAGATTTCGAAGTTAGGCAAATTACAGGTCAGATTTTTGACAACAAGAGCATTTACATTAAAGATCTCTAGACTAAAATACGACGAAAAGCTCAAAGCGACCTTTCATGTTGCAAGAGCAATAACTTTATCATCTGATCCCTATATTGTGTTTTCAGATTTTTGAAATTGAAGATTTAAATTCTTGCAACATGATTTCGTGATTAAAGAAGCTTAAGAACCGCCATCAATTAAAGTGCAACAGTTAACCTATTGTCCCTGACTACTTTTAACCATTACAATTGCTGTTGATAGTAAAATTAGTTTTGAATCAGTCATATGACCTGTTAGACAAATTGGATTATTCTCAGAACTTGTACTTGGTTGTGGTATCGGCGGCTGATTTTGATTGGTTACTTGATTGGTTTGATTAAACAAATGAAATGTATGCAAAATCGTGTGATGTTTTTGCTTACATACACTGCAAGAAATTGTAAATTTGTTCGTAGGGAAGCTATGATTAGCACGCAAACAATTAAAACACAATCTAGATTTTTTTAACGAAATCCCAACGGTCCAGAACATTCATTTTTAGAAATTTTTCACATAAACAAAGTTTGCACGATTTTCCATCAGATGGTTTGACTAAAGTTTTAAGTGCTAACGTTTTATTTAAGTTTCTATTTGATTTGTCTGGGTTTTGATTTTGTTTAATCCCCTGGAGACTCCTAGCTTGCGTTTCTAGGAATGAAAGACAGGTTTTAAGCAATGGAAAATTAGTCTCTTAATCCTAAATAACTTTAATTAAACCCCTAATTTATCCTGTAAAATGAAAACCAGCAATAATTCTACCAATTTATTTGATTCTAAACCTAAAGTTTCAAAATATCGAAGTACTTCATTACATGCATTACCCGAATGGAATCTGTTGTTGATTTAATATTTATCATGTGTAACTATTATTTACACTGTGAAAGTGCCAACTCCCCTTTTATTGTCATAAAAGTGTTTCCCAAGCATGTTTATAATTATCACTAGTAATTGTAAATCCCTTAATTAATCTCGACGCATCAAACGTAACTGAACTTTGTAAATATTGAAATTTTGGAATTAAACATTTATTTGAATCAATAGAACTTAAAAAAAAATAGATTAAAAATTCGAAATGTCCTGAAAAAGTAGGGATATCGAATTTCGGCAAATCAACATTAACATGGGGATTAGGAGTTAAATTATCGTTATCGATTTCATTTAACATCAATTTATCATTAATAAAATCTAAAAACGCCTTAATATTTTCGATTGTTAAATCAGCAGTATCTTTTGATTCAGTGATTTTTTTTAATATTCTGCTTCTGCTTCTTCTCTCGAAATCATCGAAGCGAAAAATCATAATAAACTTCTTCAATCTTATCGCGACATTTCAAAATGTTATTTTTAACGCAATTTTCTTTTGCACTTTTTGAGAATTAATAGCGTTATCAAGGCAACAACAATATCTCTTTATTTCTTTAACCTGAGTATAAAAGGAACATAATTTTTTCCTTTCGGTATCTTCGATGTATAGGTAACCCTTTTTTTTCCCCTTTTCCACTTCAGAGTTTCCTTTCGGATTTGAAAAGCAGGGAATCGTAATAACCTTGAACACAATTATTAGATTTGAATTAGTAACTAAAAAGTAACTTTTTAAATAAAATTAAAGTGACATAAATATTTAAAAAAAAAATCGCACCAACTAATTATAAATTTCGATCCAAGCTCGATTTATTATAAATAATGCTAATATTAATCGATTCATACAGCAGCAAGTCATTAAATATAAATATAAGATTTTCGATTTCAAATGATAATAATTTTGATTTCTTACCTTCATTAAATCATATAAATATCAGACATTGAATTTGCTTACAAATAGAAGTCCTCCCGGGTGCCTGCAAAATGTTTCGATTGGTAAGTTACTGATATGTTATCAAAATGAGCTTAACCTGTGATTTCTTCCTGCTAAAGAAAAAGAATACGATTTGTCTGAAAATAATATGAATTTTAAATAACAAGAAATGGGGCCATGAATTTTACTATTTTAATTATATTCATATCTTGATTCATACATTTAAGAACAATGTCGATTTGCTCTTGATTCCAACGGGGAACCAATTTCTAACTCAATCTTTTTAATTTCATTAAAATTAAAATAAAAGTTTTCATGGAAACTGAAAATCACGCCATCTATCAAAGAAAAGTTTTATAAACTGAACAATAATCAGAGTAATTAATTTAAACAAACATAATCATTTATGTTAAAATTATGTCGTGACAATAGTAGAAGCTTTTTATGGATTTCTAGAACTGTCTCTTAAAAGGGAAAGTGGGCAATGATGTAAAGCAATTTCTCATTTGCCCACACTCCTCTGACAGTTAATATTTCTTCATTAAGAAAGAGAATTTCATGAAGAACAGGAGTATTTATTAATTAATAATACATATCTGAAAAATAAATGTTCTCATTTGCAAAGAAAATAAAATAAAATAAAAGAGAGAAAAAATAATAAAAAAGTAAGAAAAAAGACAATTATATTAATAAAAAAAAAAGTCAATTTTTGACGATTTATTTAAAAATTCTTTTTTGTTGCATCAGTATTTAATATTTACATCTGTAATTTAACTATAACATTTTTAAAAAGAACATTTTTAAAAAATCACTTTGTTAAAGTGCAATAAATAGCTTTTTAATAAGCCTTTTTTTCCCTTTACTTTATTTAAATATTTAACTTTTGTTAGAATTATTTGTCGCATTAAATATTTCATTGCATAGATGATGTAACACTTTTTAACATGTTATGCACTGCATAATGCTGGATGCCTTATTCAATTTCCTCTATGTTTCAAATCCAATATTATAGTCTAACTCAAGTGTACTATATCATTTTAGAACTTTGTTAATTTTGGCGTTGAGATATTCTGTATATTCAATTATTAAAGAATCATGAAAGTTGACATCAAATTTAAATTATGCGTTCTCTTACGAATACAGAATCTATGATCATAGTGCCCTTGAGACCTTTTTGTTTGTTCTCTCGTTTGCGTCTGGCATACACTACCCGATAAAAATGGAAGAGACACAATCAGTTTTTAATAATTCTTGAATTTCTCAAGAAATACTTTGACGACTATTTTGTAATTTTAGAAGTGTTTAGTTCAAACGATCTTTCATTTTTTGCATTAAAGTTTTAGTTTGCATTAAAGTTTTAGTTTGCATTAAACTTTTAGAGTTAGAACCGACAATAGAACCGATAATAAATTACGAAAGAAAACAAGTATTTTTGAACACCCTATGCAAGAAAATTCAGTAATAAGTTTTTAACTTGCATAAATTACTTTGGTTGTTAATTGCAGTAACTGCATAAAATTGTGTAAATCTAGCTTAAATATTTATGGAGATATAAACATTTTTATTAATAGAAAGAAAAAAAAAAATTTTGTCTTATGTTTTTTGCTATAAACTTGAAAATATTCAGTAAAATTAAAAAAAAAATTGAAGCAATTTAAAATTAATTACATAATTATTGTTTTCAAATAAGAAAAAAAATTGTTAAAAAATGCGCGAGATCTGGGTATTTAAAATAGTTTTTCTTTCTGCGCATGAGCAGAAAAAATTTTAAAATTATTTTTTCATAATTTTATAGTGAATCGTATTTGACAACTAATAGAAAAAATTTGATTGAAATATCTTAAAAACATAAAAAGCTTCAAGCACGATAACGATTTTTTTTTACATATATAATTTTGTTATTGCTGTCAGTTAATTATAAGGTAGCACAATTTGCAATATTGCTGCATAATAAAACTTGTGGAAAACCCCTGATTATTTGGAGCTGTCTTGTAAAAAGAACAAAATTGCAATCAGCGCATAAATGAAGGTGCGAATCAATTAACACGAAAATCAAAAAACTTAGCAACCAATAGAAACATATCAGAAAGTGATAAAAATAAACGAAAGAACTATACAGAGGATCCAAGAATGACTGGAAGGGAGAATCAACAAGCGAATCTATTCTGAAGTGAATCAATGGATTAACCAAAATGTGAATCAGTAAGCGAAACAACTAAAAATGAGTCAGCAACAATTTGATAAGTAAATGATTGGTTACGTAAAAAAAAAGAAAAAAATGCATGAATATTTAATGAATTGAACTACATGCATGAATTGAACTAATGAATGAATGAATAGACGAAACTATGAATGAACGAAGAAGTAATTGAGTAAATAAATCAGTAAAATAAAGTATGGTCGAATCAGAAAATCAATATATTCGCAGATGTACGAATAAGGTAATAATTGAATAAAATTCAATAAATTAACAAATAGATATGTAAGCTCTGATTCGTTAATTCACTCATTGAATGATCCTCTAAATCAGGGGTTTCCAACTTTGAGGCCGGGGGCCACAATTAAAAACTCAAATCAAATGGCGGGCCGCAACTTTATCAACATTTTATGTAGGACTCCTTTATGCTTGAAGGAACATTAAATATTACCGTCAGATTTTTACCAAGTTGTACAAAACAAAAGTATTGAATTACAAATTAAAATAAGAAGTAGATTTTTAAAAATATTTAATTGCATCTTAAAAAATTCGGGCTGCAATAACTTTAATGTGCAACAGATATCTAATTGTTAAGATAAAAAACTTTAAAAAAGTTGGTATTAAAACTTACATAGTAGCACACAAATTGTTCAATGACAAAATTGAGGTTCGTCTGCTGCAACCACCAGAGAATAGATATTTACATTTTAAATTTAAAATTTACAAATGTGTGTGTAAATATTTTCGTCCAAAATGAGGGGTTTCAAAAAGTTAAATAGGAGAATTTCTTCGAGAAAATTTCTGATACACACATGCTAAATTATATTCACAAAGAACAAAAAAATGAAATAAAAAAGAGCAACATACATGATTATTTTTATATTTGAACAAATATTTTCTTGGATGTAAAACCTGAGAAATAATTTTTTTTGCACCGTTGGTATGATAAATTTCACAGAAACGAAAACGAAGAAATTAGGTTTTTATTAACGAGAAAAGTATTTTAAACCCATATAGATTTTCGACGAAAATTGTTTGCAAAAAAATGACAGCTAATATATTTTAGTTCGCGGGCCACAAGAAAAGGTTTCACAGGCCGGATGCAGCCCCCGGGCCGCCAGTTGGAAACCACTGCTCTAAATCAATGATTCATTCGTTCACTGATTCTCTTAAACATGTATATGTTCATTCGTAATTTCTTTCACTCTGAGATTTGAATGATTCTCTCATTCAACGATTCGTTATCCTGCAGATCTGCCCATTTATTAATTAGTTATGATTTATTTATTCATTGAGTTATTGTTTTGTTAACTCGTAGATTTGTCAATTCGTTGATTCACTTCAAATATTAATTTTAACTCAGATAAATCAAGTATTAATTTTTGAGAAAATTCAGTTTTGAAGTATTCATTGCGAATTTAAGTATTGTTATATTTTGTGTCGATCGCGAATTTAAGCTTTGCAGATACAATTAGCTTTCTTTGTTTCTAAAAAATGCATGCATGCAGTACTGATATTATAATAAATTCGAAATGCGAGTAGTGGGTTATCATCTATAAAAATAAATAAATAATCACTCCTAAAAGAATAAAAAATTTTAAAAAAAAATAGAACTATCCTTTAAGATAACTGACACTATAAAAGTTTATTATTTTAAAATAATTTAGTAAATATGAAGAAAAAAAGAAAAATCCAAAATGCGATTCACTAAGAAGGAAAGACTGTAATGTAAACTAATTTATTAATATTTGCCTAACTTTTTTTATTTCATAATATAATTATTTATTTATTTTTTTATTTTATGCGTTGTACAGCTGATTCAGTTCTGAACTTACGACTATCCACGTTCAACTCCGTAGCATTGTAATCTTAAACCCAAACCAGAAAACAAGATAACTCCTGGTTCAAGCATTAGGGCAAACTAGCCTTCGTGGAGGCCATTTTGATAGAACTAATCTGTATTAGCGTTGTACGAATTTACGGGAAAACCTCAAGAGCCTCCCACAGTTAGCCCGACGGCAAAGGGATTTTAAGCCGTGATTCGTCAACCACTGAGGATAATTTACGCCAACACTGTGATCTGTGCGAGCAGGGAGCAGTCACCGCTGAGATTCGAATTTGTGTCTCCTCATTGGGAGGCGAATGCTCCAATGAGGTGACACAACATTAGAGCATTCGCATTGGAGCATGGTGGGCTTGAGCTTAGTAACATTTAATTACTGGTATATTATTTAATTAACTTAGTAATATTTACTGGGAGGCTCCGTCCCTTTTTCGCTACGCTCACCAACCGTGTTGCTTCCCATTTCATCATATAGGGTTTAAGGAAAAGAACGTTTTATGTCAATTTTTAACAAAAATTCAGTTGCATTTTTAGGATTACTAGCTTTTGGTAAATCAATAACATTGATAATAGGTTTCTCCTGAGAGTTATAACACAGTGAAGATGTATTACGCTGTGAAGTGGAAAAATAATTCCTGTACGTGCTTTTCTGAACATAAACCGTCCCCTTCCCCTTGATCTTTTTGAGAAAAAACATTTTAAAGCTGCAAAAAAAAGTAATAAATGAGAATTAATTTTATTTCTTGACAATGTATAGCGATAACCTTATGTGATATATTATAGTACGCGTATCGCGTTAAAAATAGTTTTTATCTTTCTTCAGAATTTGTATTTTTTTAAATTTTGATAGAAATGTAAAGATTTATGTAATCTCTCTCTCTCTTTTATTTATTTATCTTTTTTTGGCATCAACGACTATAATATCATTTTTTGATTTTAAAGCGATCTTATAAAATAAAAAAATTTACATTAAAATAGAGGTAAATTTTTTCTGCAGGAATGGATAAATTATTTTTATCTGAGGAAATAAAAATTGCAAAAAAAAAAACAGTTAAAATTGCAATAATTTTCAAACGAATAAGAATTTCTAAGAAAAATAAAATTCGTTAAGTTTATAATTCAAAACAACATGACAAATTTCAACTATTGTATTTGCGTTCCAGTGGACTGTAGATCAACTACCATTTTTGCTTTTATTTATTTATTTATTTTATTATTATTATTATTTTTTTTTTTACTACAAGTTTAACAGTTCAGGTTCTTTTTCAAACAAATTATCAAATCGTATTTCTCTTTTAATTTTACAATTTTTTAAAATCATTTTTACATTTTTCTACATATATCTGTAATTTCAAAATTCCAAGTCTTATAGATTTTGAGCGATAAAGAAAAATGCAACGTATAGCAAATATAAGAGTGAAAAAATTTCAAAAAAGCACTTAAAATAGCAACAATTTTAGAATCAATTAATTCATGGAATCAATTAATGGAATTTTAGATAAGAAAAACTCTGTGTTAATTTCATATACAAACATGACCCTTTCAGCACGCCAAATTCCAACTCTGTAGTTTCACTCCCACGGCCTATTGAGCGACCCGTATGGTATTTTTTCCAACAAATAATAATTCCAGAATTAATTACCAAATGTTAATAGCTATTATTCTAACGTAATTCCGGTACGTTTTTGTACAAACCATTAGTAATTTCAAATTTCTAAGTCTTATAGTTTTTGTTTAGCAAAACAAATAACGTTAAATTGAACTAAGATTTATTATTCATTAATATAGGGGAAATTTCTAATAACTTAACGTTCTATTTTATAGAAATTCATTTGACACTGGAGGGAAAAAATGCTAATAATCTAATGGTGGAAAACAATTTTTATGTAGTTCCATTACAAATAATAATAATTCCGTAATCTCGATGTTTAAACTGGAAAGCTTTCTCGGCCAACATTTGAATTTCATACAAATAAAAATTGTTTGAAGTTATGGAAAGTAAAATAGATGGCAGCACTAGCTAAAATATATGCTTTAGTTTTTAAAAAGGAATCGATAAGTTTTATTCAAATATCAAACATTAGATCATTGATATGTTGCGGAAAATCGGTTTCCAGAACTATTTTTCGAAAATTATTTATGTATCGAACATTTAATGGTTATAAATTCGGTTCTATCAATCCGGATATAATACATTTCACAAATATAAATGAAAATAATTAAACAAGAATATAAACAGCATTCTGTAAAAAAGCGACACTTCGGATTTCGTTTTACTGTAAGACACAAATGGATAGAATCGCATAAAAAATATATTAAAATACATAGGTGAAAATGTATGGATAAAAAAAGTTAAGGTTTTGTAGTTAAACATTTCATGTAGATTGTAGTCCCACGTGGTCTAGTGGTTAGGATACCTGGCTCTCACCCAGGAGGCCCGGGTTCAATTCCCGGCGTGGGAAGATTATTTTTAGTACAATTTTCTCCCTTTATTACCGTGATTAGTTTTTGTGTACTTTCTTTTTGATTCATGCAAGCATTTCTGTATGTAATATGAACATTTGGCTTCAAATTTCATATAATTTAGATAAATAGTGACAATATATTGAAACTCAAATGAAACAAATATAAAAGGGAGTATAAATGCAATTGAGATAATTAATTCCCCACATGCATCAATCACAGAAACAAATGAGAAAAGTAAGTAAGCTACTATGAATGGCTATCAATATTGTAATGAAAAATAAAGAATTCATCAAGTTTTGAGATTTCGCCTCTGTAAGTTTCCCCTTTCAGCCATCGTATGCCAGTAATTTTAAATATCTGCCACACATTCTTCTCTAATTAATAAATTTTAATTTCGAAATAATTATAAACTCTGATTAAAATAATTAGAGATTTTTTAAAAAAAATTTTTAAGTAATTTCATTTGTAATTTTTGATTAGTTAAAAAATTAATGCTTTTTATAATTTAGCACCTACGATCCGTAAAATGATTTTTCATACGTTTCCTTATTTCCTTTGTTAATTCTTAAAAACTAAATCATAATAATAATAATAAAACTCTTTTTTATAATGTTCATATTTTTTTAGTCTTAATATTATTTAGTAAACTCCTAAAACTACTGATTTAATTTAAGGAAATCCAAGCTTTAAACAATTTTTAATCCTTTTGTTATTAAAAATGTTAAAATGGGTACTAATTTTAAAAATTTCAATTCTAAAAAATTAGTGCTTTGAAAAATTGATTTTACATTCTATTTTTTAAAAAATTGAATTAAAAATAAAAATATATATTATAATATGTTATGGGTTAAACCTAGTTTTCTTCCCATAAAGGTATTTTTTTATTTCTCAATGTTAGAGATAAAAGAATTTTATCTTTTTACAATCGTTACTAGATGGCAACACGATACATAACTATCACACCTTATCAGGTCTGTGTTAATATCCGATTCAAATAAGTTTCTTTTTAGTTTCTTTTCTTTAACTGATCTAAACCCATAGTCTTAAATTGAATAATTTATTACTCGGTAAAATTGTATAATCGTAATTTATATTTATATATTTACAATACATAGTGTTTTTAAAATTTTAAATAAGCATCTATTTTATCCTGTTATTTAATTGGAACTAGTTAGAATTTATTTTAATCCACTTAAATATATTGGAAAAATTATACTTGATCAAAATTTCTTAGCGAAAAAATTAAAAGTAACCAATGATAATAATAGCATACAATTTTAATTTAGAGAATGCAAAACAATTCAGAAATATATCAAATTTGTAATAGCACTATAAAATTCAAATCTTTAAAGCTATGAGCAATGTTCGGTACTAAAAGTTCTCTTATTTTCATTTTTTTTTTTTTTTACATACAAAGAAAATATGACAAATAATTCAGAAAAAAAATTACTTGAAAACATTTGAAATAAAAGTTACATTTAGGAAAAGAAATAGTTGGGGAAAAGTCGAAAGAAGTTTTAAAAATTAAAATTTTGACCCGCAAAGAAAAACACAAAAAATTCTTAAAGAATACCCCGACTAAAAAAAAAATAAAAAAAATTTTTTTTTTTGTAAATGAAATTGAAAAGAAAATTTTGTTTCATACAAAATTTATTTTTTAAATCTTGCTTTATATTTTATTTAGTTTTCAAATAAAAGGGACACCTTTTATTTTAAATTAATTCAAAAATTAGACTGCTTTATTATCAAATCAAAGTTAGGAAAAAATGTCGAGGGTAAAAGATGGTGCAATTTTCTTACGTAAGCATGGGAGAGGGTCTGTGATTTGCTTATTTTAGCTCACAAGGGGGGTTAGTTGCTTACGTAAACATGCCTACATGCCAGAAACATGCTGTTGTAAGACTTGAGCGTCTTTATAAAGGTTACTCTAATTATTTAAATGTTTGAAAACAGAACTAATTTAATTTGCATTTTTTAAGCAATTAGAAATTGTTAGAGAGTTGAAAGATTTTTTTTATTCATTTCTGCTATTATTTTTCTTAAATAATGCGGACTTACAACTTTTTATACATTTATGTTTAATTTTAGAGCTAATCGATTTTTCAACGATACCAATTTTTTCGAACATGCGAGATGCTAATTAATGACATAAACAATTCAATGACATCAAAAAAATAATGCATCTGAGACGTCTACAGCTAGATTGCAGTTTCAGATGTTGTGATTCCTATACTGTATATAAATTCATTATTGATTGCTAAATTATTAACAACTTATCAATTACTCACAGTTTTCCCGCCTTTTAGCTATCACGTGAGTTTGTTTGCAGCTGCCAGTACAAATGGAAGACGTTTGCGTTTTCTATTAAATAGGAAATAAAAAAAAAAGATCTTTTTGTGTAGGTGTATAACCTTTCGTAAGTTATTGACTATCGATTTATTGGATCAGCTGCAAACGGCGTATTGCATCCCTCAGAGCTATAGTTTCCAAAAAGCTAAGTTTCTGGCTGGATCGAAAAGATAAAAAGTTTCTCTCTGGAGAAAGAATGTTCCATTTTCTTCCCTCCTACACATTCTCTCTTTTTTTTTTTTTTTTTCAATACCGGGGTTTTTATTTTATTTATTTATTTATTTTTAGAATTACAACGGCTTTTATTGACAAAACCTACCATTGTTGCTTCCAGTAGACGATTTCAAATTTTATGAAGTAATAAGTGGATATAAAAGTTGAAAATAGGGTAGACGAAAGTGTATTTTATTTTATTTTTTTATGGAATAACCATTAGTTGGTTCTACTGGTCCTTATTATCCAACTGTAGGAAGATCCTGTAGAGTTAAAAAAGAATAAGTGAAACATTAACAATCAATTTTCAATTAAAAAAATTGTGTATGTATTTATTTTGTCAAGCTTATATATATTTAACAAATGGTAAAAATCTCTTCTTAAACTGTGACGAAGTAATAAATGATTTGTGTTTATTTTCATTGTGTTTATATACATTTAATAAAATGGTAGAAATGCTTTCTTAAACTGTGATTTAGTTGTAAAAAATTATGTAAGTGTTCATGTTTATCATGCTTATATATCTTTAACAAAAGGGTACAAATATCTTAAGAAACTTTGATGAAGTTGTAAATAATTATATACGTCTTTCTTTTTATCGCGTTTTTAAAACTATGTCTCAAAATGGTAGAAAATAATTTCTGAAAATGTGATGAAGTTATACAGTTATTATTGTGCAAGCGTTTATTTTCATCATGTTAATAAGTATTTAACAAAATAGTAGAAATCTCTTAATAAACTGTGATGAAGTTGTAAATGATTTGTAAGTGTTTAATTTTATCATGTTTACATATATTTAACAAAATAGTAGAACTTTTTTCCTAAATTGTAATGATGTTATAAATAATTTGTAAGTGTTTATTTTAATCATGTTTATATATAAATAAAATGGTAGAAATCTTCTGAAGCGGCGAAGTTGTAAATAATTGGGTAAATGTTTATTTTCATCGTCTTTATAAAACTAAATTAAAAATGGTAGAAATCTTCTCTTAAACTGTTATGAAGTAAATAATCGTGTGTTTATTTTCATCATGTTTATTTATACATAACAAAATGGTTGAAATATCTTCTTATAGTGTCATAAAGTTGTAAATAAATTGTCCCCCAAATTTGACTGCTACTTCAAATGAAGGAAATTTACAAATTTTCCTCCCAGTGTTTGTCAATTAGAAAATATGACTACTTTAATGTTTCTATAATTTTTGAAATAATCAAACGCTTATAAAGACAACTATTGACGGATGAAACAAGTTTGTTAGGTATATTGTCAGTGGCGTGCAGAAAGAGAAGGAAAACAGATGTATCCCAGCAAAAAGGGCATCCTAATGGACGATTTTGAAAATCTACATTTCTAAAAACATTAACATTTTCACATTACAAAAATTTCAATTTTGAATTACTTTCGTCAAACATGGATGTAAACTAATGTAATTTCAAATATACAAATAGAATGAACAGAGTAAAACTAGAACAATTTATGATTCATTGGCAAATATAAAATAATTGTTCAACAATCAATGAAATCTGTCGGCTCTTAAGTCCTCTTCTTTCCTTCTTTCATTTTCAATAATTATAGGAAACAAAGACACCATGGTCTACTATAATTGCGACAAATATGTTTAATAATAAAATGATGACTTATGATGTAAGCAGGATACTCGTAACTCCAAAGCTATGATTAATTCAATAAAATTTCAAATCTATTACTATTATTTTTCATGTGATTTTAAGCGTATGAACAACTCAAGGAAAACCTTTCATGATGAATGTAATAAGATTTTCAAACAAATTTAATAGTTTTCAAGGCATTAAAATTTGAAAGAGTAGAATCACAATCGCAAAATAATTTTTATTGCAGAATGATTTCAACTTGAATTTGCATACAAAATGAATTTAAGAGATGAACTTAGATTTTTATCTATTTTAACTATATGAATTATTTTCGTATATAAATAAGTTTATATCTGCCCTTTCCAGTGATTATGCCTTTTTTTTTTCCAGGGGCATCTTATAAAGTTTACCACAGACTTCCACGCGCTTACCATCAGCTTTTCAAAATGGCGTATTATTCAGATGGAGTTCAAAAAATGTTTTTTTTTTTTAAATAAATTGCATTTTAATATAAAAAATGATACATAATGTTTATTTTCATAGCATTGGCAAAGTGAACTACCGACAATAGAGAGATCAGCGGAGGTGAAAATTTCTATATCGTTTTTTCTTTTTTTTTTTTCTTTCTTTTTTTTATTTTGAAAGTGTAGATTTTATAATTTATTTTGATAATAATATTATTTGTCATTTATTTAGAAAATATTTAAATAATTTTAATTCATATAATTGAATTACGAAATTTAAAACATCAAAACAAATATGAAATGAATTGGCTGATTAAATGTGCCGAGAATTAATAGTTTAAAAATACGACTTAAAAAAATAATAAGCTTTACCTTAGTCCCACGTGGTCTCAAAAGCAAATATTAATGTGTTACGTAGGCAGAAAATGCACAAGAATTAATTTCAAACCAGGAAACTTAGTTTAAAAAATAACGTGGTTCAGAAAAAATAATGGTAAAATAAACAAATAAGTTAGACTGACTAATTCAAGGTTTAAAATTTGTAAAATATTTGTTCCTAAACTTGCTCTTTTTCTTAATAGTTTTATTCGTAGAATTATTACTAATTTAAAACTAACAGAAAATACATTTAAAGGGAGGAATGTACGTTTTTTCATACTTTTTCTAACACAAAAGCAATTATAACTTAAATTGTAGCTTACATTACTCAAGTTTTTTTTTCTTAGCTTTTCTATTTCTGAATAAAACAAAGAGGCAATTGTTTTAAAAAAAATTAGTAGTAGTAAAAAAAATTTGACAGTCAATTCAAAACATTTCATTTACAATTTTTTGTTTCGTTTTCCTTTTTCCCTTTCTTTTGTTTATTTGGTTGAAACAAGTAAAGTACAATAGTTTCTGAGTAAATATTCACATTATAGTTCTCCTTTTGTTGTGGGCACAAGAGACAAAATTTACATACAAAAAAAAAACTTTCGGAGATTTTTGATTGTGTAAACGTTTGGATGAAAAGAATAAAATAGGTTATAAATACTAAAAAATCTTATTATTTTTTTATAAAACAGATTTAAAATTATAAAGCAAATAAAATATAAAACAAATTTAAATTTATTATTATTATCCTTAATTACATAGAAGAAAATTTGAAGTATTTTTAATCGCATCAACTTTTTATTTGAAGAAAAAACTTAAAAAAACTCCTTTCCTTTTCCTTTTTTATTTTTTGAAAGGAAAGGATTTTATTCTTAGAAAATAATCGTGTACCGACTCTTCCTTTTTATGAATATTTTCGTTTCATTAATCGACATCCGTTCTGCTTTAACTTCTGCGTCCAAAACATTATTGCACGTTTTTTTACTTTATTGAGAAATCGAAATTTTAAAGCGAAATTGCAATTTATCTTATTTTTGTGCAATCGGGAGGAGGATAGAGTGATTGAGAATTAAAATTTGAAATGAAAGGGGGGTTAGAATTATTTGTATCTCTTCTACAAAAAATTAAATTAAATATTTTAGAGGTGAATAATAAAAAAAGACCTTTCTTGAGAAAAATATTGAAAATTAATTCTTAGAAACTTTAAATATAAAGTCTTATACATTTCCATTACCTCTATCTGGGACAATTACAAACCATTATGTAAAAAGTTATAAAATAGATCATACTTTTTTGTTCATTATTAGTAAAAATAAAGCAATATTATAAAAAAATTAATTTTCTACAAAAGTACTGAAAAAAGTACAAATTTTGAAAATAGTTTCGAACTTTTTTTTGCATGTATCAATTAATTTATTTTATTTTGCAAAGGGCACCCACAGAAATTCTTTCAGAGGAAGGGGGTTCAACAAGAAAAATTTCTCAAAATAATACAAAACTCATGCTTTAAATTTTTTTATAATTTTAAAAAATTTCTGCGATAACTTATTCATTGTCTCTGAAACAGCAACTTCTACAAAATTTTAAATTTTAAGAAACGAAAATTTAAAAATCATTCTTCATTTAAATTCATCAATAGCACTTGTATTTACGACACACTTTAAACTACGTATGGTATAAACACAAAAGAAAACAATTCATTGTGTTTTATAGTTTTTTTTCTTTTTTATTATTTTTATTTATTTATTTATTTTTTTGTATTATTTTTAATTTGCGATATACGTCTTACAAAGATATTTTAACTAATAATAGCATTAACTTTTAAAACACAAACTTCGAGCTTAGTTTATTACTCTGAATAAATTCAATACGGGACAAAAAAAAAATTATTACAAATAAATAATTATTCATTCATTTATTTTTGTAGTTATGCAGGGGAGAAGGTTTTCAAGAGTTATAAGAAAATAAATAAATAAATAAAAAGTTAAGAATTAATTGCATCTCTTGTAAAAAGCTTAAATTCCAAATCTTAAAAATTTCGTTTCGTATCTGGGATCAAGGGGGAGAAACAGTTCTTATGCATATAGTTTACTTTAAAATGACAAAATTGATATTTTTGATTCAAAAATATCAGTTCTCAAACCAAATATCCCTATCAGCATTATCTATTTGTTTACTAAATAATATTAAAATAAAACCACCTTTGTAGACAACAACATTTACCCCAGTGGTAAGCTTTGATTCCCCCTACCGTTTACTCAGGAAGTGAATTCTGACGTAATAAGCAATCATCTCCTCTTTTAGAGTTGCACGAAGTTAGTTTTACTTTAAGTTATAATTTTAAAAGATGCGAGTCAATTTTGAACACGCTGAGTATTCACCATTACGCGATTACCCAAAGCATGCAGGTTTCTCATTGGATACCTGCAAGCCACGTCACTATTGGGTCAACCAATCAGGTTCGACACACATGCGTGATGTCTTTCGCAGATATAAATCTGATCCAAAAATCGTTTCAGTGTGCGGTAACGTTAACACGTCATGCACAACCATGTGATTAGTTGCAACAAGTACCTAATTATCTTGAAAAAAATTGCGGGTATAACTTCTAATTTCTCTTGCATCTAAAACTCTCTTCGAAGGTAATGGTTACTCTCTAGATTCATGAAAATCTGTTTTTTATAATATTTATTATTTCCTTTCTGTTTTTTTTTTTATGTGAAAGCAGTCATATAAATTGTATAGTTATTTCAGAAATATTTAAAAAAATTATTCAGTGCAATTAATTTTTTTAATTGTATTTAACTTTTATTTTTCAAATAATGCTTGATCTTTTACGTTTTTACTTTTTTTTAAAAAGATAACATAAAAGTGGAGGGAGCTCATGAAAATTACAAAATATCGATTTATTTTTATTTATTTGTGTGTTTCTGTAAAATGTATAAATTTTTAAATTGTATCAAAATACGAAATATTTTTTTCAATAACAAAAAAAAAATTGTCGCAGTAAAATATTTGTTTTCTTAAATGCAGCATAAAAGCGTAACCAAGAAAATTACAAAATATCTATTTATTTTTATCTGTAAAGTTTTATTCAACTTTGAAATTAATGTTGACTCACATAAAGTAAATTTAAAAAATAATTCTACCTGTACAAATAAAAAATACAATGCTGTAATCTAGAATTATTACAATTTATTCAAATTCTTATCGATTATGGAATTAATTTGAAACTTTAATTATTCTTACGATATAATTCCATTTAAAAACTACAACTTTTTAATTGTTTTGAAAATAGTATTGTTCTACAACACTTTATCAAACATCATGGAACAATATTTTCTACTGATAGACTTGGTAGCCGAAACCGTTCTGCACATCAGCGGGTATCAGATTTGAGGGAATAAAAAGGGGAAGAAATTGTTAAGACTCATTTCAAAAACATTTCTAAACTTCTTTCGAATCAAAATTATAAAACTGAGTTCAGAATATAAATCACAGGACTAACGGTAAAGAAGAAGAAAAAAATTCTTCTACTTGATTACAGACTTTTATTTTTTAACCCTTTGACGCATATGGGACACCGGTGTCCCTTTTATATATTTTTTCTGACACTCTATAATTATAAGTAGAAATATATTTCGTTTTTTTTTTAATCATATAAAAACAATATAATATTTATTGTTAGATTATCGGAATTATACCTGTACTAAAATATAAAATTCAAAACATTTTTTAAAAAAAATTCATTCATATTCTAAAATTTATCAATAATTGGTTTTATAAATTAGAGAAATTTCAATGATGACGTTTCTCTAGGGACACATGTGTCCCCTACTTGAGCCTATCTATCCCTATTTCATAACCATAAATTATTAAAATGCTAACTATAATATTTTTCACTTATTTTGACCTAAATTAATACAAAATAATGAAGAAAGTATGAAAAATATGTCTAATAAAAATTCTGTGTCAAAGGTATAAGGGTTGATTTTACTTCTTATGAGTATCATTTTATAAAAAACTCAGACAGAAATAATCTCAGTCAGGCTGCGTTAGGACTGCCAAGAAATTTAAATTTCTGAAGACAATGCTGTAGATAAACGCCATAAATTCTGTTCCCAGACTTGTGAAATACTATAATCTCGGGGTTAATGGTTATTCTTTCATTCGCTAATTCATATAAGATAAGTGAGTTACATAAGTTAAAACAAAGCGCTTTGTAACAGAAAAATATATTTTATAACAATAACAGAATATGATGTTATCATTACAGTATCTGGATGAAATCTGAATACTAATTAATAATACGTCACTGAACATAGCGCCATCTGTGGGAAATACTATTAACAGAACTAACTAAAGGAGACAGCACCCATTCATTTGCTCAACCAACCCCCACGACGGCTTCTCAATTAATTTTGTTTCCAGACGATATACATATTTCTGCATATAAATTAAAAATAATCCAATTAATAAATTCAGACATTTTTTATTGTTTTCATACAGAATTGGTTCCACAGTTTTGGTTTCTGGTTCTCTTAAGATGGAATGTAAATCTAATCACTTAAACGGTTTTCCTGCAAAACTTAATCATAAATTTTTTTTTTTTTTAATTTTTAGTTGAAATAAAAACTTGTTCCAATACTTTTCGTAAAAAAAGAATAATAATTAGCCATAAAGCGAAAAGATAATTCTTAATTAAGCTTTAGAACTTTAAATAATTATTTTGCATTCATTATTTTAATTGAATACC
Source organism: Parasteatoda tepidariorum (assembly GCF_043381705.1). Classification (NCBI taxonomy): domain Eukaryota; kingdom Metazoa; phylum Arthropoda; class Arachnida; order Araneae; family Theridiidae; genus Parasteatoda; species Parasteatoda tepidariorum. Next base: position 46,275,908 of record NC_092205.1, on the reverse strand, counting down.
GAACACAGTTCTAAAAAATGTATTAATAAGAAAATTACAAACAGAATCGAAAAATCAATAATATAACGTTATGATTAAAATCAAAAAACAACAAATAACAGAGAATATCTAAATAAGATGATAAATAAATATTACAGATAAATACCGTTAAATAAGATATAAATATAGAGTTAACTATTAAACTTTTATTAATTATGTTAATGACAGCTAAATATCTGGATAATTAATATCTTAGTTTATAGAAAATCATATCAAGTTTTTTTATTTATTTATTAATTAATTTTATTTATTAATTAATTTTATTTATTAATTTATTTTATTTATTTATTAATTTTATTTATTTATTTTCTTTTATTGTGCATTGAGAAGGCTTAAAACGGTAGGATGACAAATATTTTTAACAACCTAGAGATATCCTGATTGTTATGCATAATAATATTTACATTATAAAACTTCACAATATTACTTAAAAATTTTTTATAGCATATATCGCCTTGATGGTTATTTAAAAGCACAATATTTTAATAAATTGTTTTCAAGAGTAATTTTTCATAGTTACGTAGTACATAAAAATTGTACGTTTAGCATTGATAATTTTGCTAGCAACCTTAATAAAAAGTTTTTATTATTATTACATGAATTTACTTCAAAAAGGATGGATGATACTTTCTCTCTTGAAAAAAAAATACTAAAATTTCCAGAATTCTATGAATTTATCCTCAAGTAAATCTCAGAAATACTGAAGGAAAAAAAAAAGTTGTATCAAATTTGAAAGTAAGACGTTCCATCTGCGCTATACTTTCAGACATATTCCGATATAGGGCATACTCATACTGTTAAATACTACAGTCCACAGATGGCGCTATGCGCATCCTAATTAATTATTCATTGAACTTGAGAAAATAAATAGTGTATGTGTTTCGATTCCTGTGGGTGGAGTGTTTTAATGTTTTCGATGTATATTTCAATATTCTAAGTTCATCTCAGATTTCAGAAAATTGTGGCAAATTCTAACTGAATTATGAGATATCTAAACGTTCCACCTTTAGAAGTTTTAGTTCCAAGCCCATACAACAGCCGAGTCAGGTAAAATTTATGAAACATTCTTTTTCCCGCTATTTGCTAAATCANTTCAAAAAGTGCGTTAGGTTACTTTGAGTTCATACTGAATATAAATATCCAGATTTAATAAGTATATATTCCATGAAGTTAAGATAGAGATCTTTTAAATCACTTTGCACTTTATTGAATGCTGCTTTTAGAATTTCTTACATAGTGTATTATTTTCTATTTTTCATTATTGTAACTTAAAAAATAAAATGTTGTTACTGTATTATATAGTGAAAAATCATATCATTCTGAATTTTATGGAGTGCTGTTTTTGTGTTTTTGTGCATTACTATTTTTTTTTCATTATTGTTATGCAAAAGCGAAAATGTTTTTACCATTCATTTTCTCTTTACTGCATTTATTGAGTAAAATATTTAATTCAGAGTTGCATTGATTAGAATTCAGAGAAAAGTTTTGGGTTATCATCAACAAGTTGAATTACATCGATATGGTTATAGTGCATATGCCACAGAAAAAAATTCGAGCTTAACTTAAAATTTTACAACTATTTATTTAATTCTTTTACGAGATTTACTTCTGCGAAATTTCTCATAATTAAAAAACTTCAGACTTGAAAACTCTAAAGTTAATATATTGAAATCCTATGTGAGAAATCTTTGTTTAAAACTTTTTTTTTCTTTCCATAAAGTTTACAAGGCAGAATATTTTCAGTCTGTCACCCCTATATTTCATTAATTTTCTTATCTTTAACAAAAAACTTTTTTATTTTTATTTTTTAATATAGTTTATTAATTAGTAAAGAAAGGTTTAATTTTATTTTAGGAAACATATTTTAAAAATAGGAAAGTTGTCAAAAAGCCATTTATTTAAGATTTTGCTACTTATAAACTCCTTAACATCTATTAAAACTATGGAAATAAAAAACTGATAATTAATGAAATGAAATATATATTTGATTTTTGAAGCTATATCCGACTTTCCTTTTTAATTGGTTTCTTTAGGCAACAAAATTATTACACCCAAAATGTTTAAAATTGTTGTTTCAATTTGTATCATTTTCTAAACATTGCTTATACTTTAAAACTTGAAACTATTTAACAATATGTGTACAATTTTCATAAATAATATCTTTCATGGGAATTTTTAAAATAAATATATATATATATATATATAGAGAGAGAGAGAGAGAGAGAGAGAGAGATGGCAATTTTTATACGAAACTAATTTTTTTTGTCAAAGTTTTTTGCCATAACTTCTAAATATACAGTAAAATTAAGCAAAATTTTTGGAGCAATTTGAAATTAAAAACAATTTTTTTTTTAAAATGTAAAAAAAGTTCGCTTAAAACTACGCAAGAAAAAATTTTAAATAATTTTTTCATAATTTTGTAGTGAATTGTAATTGGCAACTAATGAAAAAAAGTCTTATTTGAATGTCTTAAAAACGTAAAAAGTTTCGAGCAATTTTCTATGTAGTTTTAGTAATTTTTAAAGTACAGCTCAAAAGGATTAGGAGTTTTCTACAAATTTTACTTTGTTCATTGTGTCCGATTGCAAGGTAATCGGAAACACATACACACATTCACATAATAAGTAATAAAATTGGGATTCGAACCCGGGCCATCTCAGTACGATGCGAGAGCTGTGTCCCCTTAGCCAGCACGGCCTAGGTGATGTTGCTAAGTTGGCTGCCGGAATTGAATTCACGAGTCACTACTATCAACAAGCGAAGTTTTTGTTTACGCCTTTATCGACAGCGTTAGCTGACCGCCTAAATACGTGTGATATATCATTATTCATTAAATATTCACAGAAGCGATGTATCCTGCAATATATACCGATTTTTAGAGCAATTTTTGTTCAGTATGTAATTTTTGGTAAAAATTTTATAAAGAAAATCTCAAGTCTGCAACGCAAACGCTGTAAATAAATGATATTTTAATAATTATGTTTTGAATCAAATTACTTAAATATTGAATCAAAAACGAAAACACTCGATATTTCCAGTAACATTGGATCAAGTAGACTGAGTTAAAAAAAAAAATTTCGTGCATCCAGTTTTAAACTAAATTAGCCACTCGGGAATTCGCTTATCATATAAGCTACCAACAAACTGCGTAGTAGAGAAAGTAAAGAAGAAAAAAATATCTTAAGTCATTAGACAATTAAGAGATACAATGTTATTTTATTTCTTTTAAATCTTAATTCTAGTTTTTGTTCGGCAGAGTAAATACCTGGAAAAAAACGTTAATGGGCTCGTTAGTTCACATGTAAACAGTGACCAATCTCGGAAAGAAGTTTTGCTTGAAAACAAATATTTACCACCAATAAAATATTGTCTGCGAAAACTTACTACAAATATTTTGCGCAGAGCATTAAGCTGAGTAAATGTTTTGCCATGAAAAAGAAATGTTCTACTTTTAAAAAGAAAAAATAATAATTCCCAAGTTTCTTTAAAATTAGGGAGAAAGCTTTCTGCTTCATAATCCATTTATTGATAAATGCCTGAAGTGCTGTCAAAAGTAAAGTAAATATAGGAAGCTTAGAACGTTTTCATAAATTCAAAAAGTCTTTTTTAATGGTTTATTTTTTTAAGGGATTTAACAAGAAAGATTTTTTAAAGAGTGGGAGCAAAATAAAAACCGGTCCACTCTGAAATAACTTTTGATCTAATGATCGGATCTTAACATTCTAAGACTCAATCTTAATGGTTCGAGAGGGTGACCTCAAAGATTCTAGTTAAATAGTGCTGAAGATGTTTTAATTTACGAAATCAGACACAAAAACGTACTTCATCTGAATAAACATACCTTTCTTTCGACTTATTCGGATTTCTGCCTCCAAAATATAGGATGTAGTCCCAATCTGAGAAATATGGTCCCAATAGTTTTAGAAATTTTATTTAGTAACTAATAAGTATAAGTTTATGTAAAATTAATACTATAAGTTTACATAATAATTAATAAGTAATTTTATTTAATAACAGTCGAAAACTTTTGAATTGTAAAGTATACAATTTTTTACTTCTTTTTAAAGGATATAATTTTAAATGGCAAAATTTGAGTTATATCGGTCGATTAGTTTCTGAGAAATCGAATTTTGAAAAATTTGTATTTTTAAAATTTGATTTATCAGGTTCGATTTTTTTTAGCACTATACAATGTTAATAAGCACATTATTAAATTTATAAGCACATTTAATTTATAAGTTATAAGCACATTATTATATTTGTTTTGAAAAATAAATTCTTATAAGTAAAAAAGGTCTTTTAACAGCAAGTGGAAATGCATTATACGAAATAAAAACTAATGTAGCATTATAGAATAAAAACCAATCGCCACTCGATGATCTCTTTTTTCTTCGGAAAAGCCCTTCATGTGCATTTTATTATTTTTTTTAAAATAAATATAGAATTATGAATGTTTTTCAATATTCTAAAATTTAGTTCATTTAACGCTTGTTTCTTACAATTTTTCTTCATTTCGGAAATGAACCTTGTTGTTGTTTCCAATGCCACTTGCCAATACCAGCAAGCCTGCTTGGCGGACTTTGTCACCCGACAGATTTAGCGTGCAACAGTCACCATTTGGTCCGGTCGGTGGGGATCGAACTCACAACCTTTTGGACATTTACCTAACTATATGTTACCTAACTAACCAAGCTATATGTATATATTATGACCATTGTTGAACAGCGGACCCAATTTTGAGTTTGCGACTACCAATTCTGATTACAAATCAGTAAAATTTTGCCTACAGTTACAAAATTTGTATTATATAAACATGATTCCATGTAAAAGTTATTTTTAATTATTACAATGCATTTATTAATTTAGGAATGATTGGAAAAATTTTTGAATTGTTAAAAATTTTCAATATAATTTTTAATGATACATTTTAAAATTAGAAGGGAATCAATTGTTCTTGAGAAACATAAATTTAAAAGTACAACTTCTTTGAGATGACAGTACACGCAAAGGGTGAAACTATTCTTAAGGGGCACTAACTTCGAACCACTCACTTGCTTGAACTATTTGGTCCCCATTTTCGGGAGAGTGGCTAACCCCCTCTCCATATTTTGTGGATCAACTATCCAAACGTGTCAACAACAACAGAAAAGATTACTTCATTTTGGGAAAGCACAGTTTGTGTCAGATTTTGTAACCTAAAAATCGTTTGCGCAAATTGAGTAACGTATTTTAGTTCAGGCCCTCAAATGTTTAAGCTATAGTCTTGCGAATGCGTGAAAATACGATCATTAGATCAGGAGGTATTTTAGGAGAAAGTTTTTTTTTTCGCACCATATAACTATTATTGTAGATTTATTTGTCGCCCAAAAATTTCTTAAAGAATTTCATTTCATTTCATTCAGAAGCAACAGCGTGAACAGAGCATCGTTGGCGGGGGGGGGGAGAGGTTGGTATGAGTCATCTCCAATAATTTCCTCAATATTTCAGACAAATTGAAAATATTTTCTTGAATTATCATTGGATTTAAATTCTGTGAAGTTAAAAAAAAGAAAGAGATAAAAAAAATAATTAAAATTGTTTTCTGTTATTTAGCACGTTTAAGGCTTTTTCCTTTTTTATGACATTTAGAAAACTATTGTAACTGCGCAATTCAAAATCATCCCCCAAATATACTGGGCCCCTGTGCCGCCAATGAGCTCGAACTTGAAAATTAAATAAAGACCCCCATAAAACTACCACGTATAGATAAATTCTCCTTAATAATTGTAGCACTATCTTGATATTAAAGTACTATTTTTTAATTTAATTGAAAATATAAACACATTTTTCAAAGAAAATTAGCATTGAAAGATAAAAATAGGATTTTAATACATACTAATTTTTTAATACATATTCACAAAACAATTTATTTTACGATGGATTTTTCACAGATATTATTTTTAAAAGATACATTAAGTAGAACCAAAATATTCAAAAAGAAACAAATGTAATCGATATAATATTCAGAATTTCTCATTAAACCAAAACAGCTCCATGCCAAGAATTCATAAAATAAAAAAAAGAACAGCAAGCTTACATCAAAATAAGAAAAGTAAACCTCAACTTTTATTCCACATTTTTGTACTGCAAAAGCAAATTCGTTCTTTTTTATTCAAATGCGGCGGAGGCATCTGTGATTCAAGCCGGATGACGTGTTTTCTTTTTCCTCTCTTTTAAATAATTCTCTCGCCATTTATTCGTGTTTTTCTTCTGTGGTTAGTTTTCTTTTAAAAACTGCCCACTGATACGACATTCATTTGTTGGTGCGTGACTTTAATACCAGACTTTGTTGTTGACAGATCTCTTAATTCCTCATTTTTGTTTTTTTTTAAAAAGAATAATAAATAACATCGTTCAAAACATGTTATTCTCCTTAAGAAAAAGTTTAAAATCCTCTCCAGTCAGTTGATAATTTCTTAAAGTTAGCTTTCCATTTCATTTAATGTTGGCATTCGTTTTTACTTGTTTGATGATGTTTGTATTTTAGATCATTCGTAGTTGTTTTCGTTATGTTAATATCGTACAATGCTTAGTAAAGATGGCTAATCTTATTGATTGGTTTTGATAGTTGAAATGTTGAAATCCGCATTTAAACAAACTATAAAGGTATCGTAGCTGAAAATTGTAATGCAGAACAATTGTTGAGTGCTTGTCATCCAATAACTATTGTACTGTGGTTAATTAATTTTGTTAGTCAGATTTGATAGTTAGAAATTTGCACAACGTAAAATTAATAAATTGTAATAGTTTAAAATTGTGCAATGCACAGTGTTAAGTAAACTGTTAGGGAATTTAAGCTCAAAATTAAAAAGAAAACAAATAACAAAACAATACAGAATTATACATGTTTGGCAAAATTTGTCATCCACTTTCGAAAGTTCAATAACTCCCGAACTCTTAAACAGGTCTGTACTATACCTGTAGTTCAGCATTTTAATATTACTAAACCATGAAAATTAACAAAAAATATATTTCTTCAGCATGTTCTCTTTCAATTTGTGGGTCAAATTTACTTTTATTTACATTTTTTGAGACGAAATCAAGTTTTCTTTCATTGCGCTCTTCAAAATAGACAATTAAATTGATTTCTGTTGGGAAAAAAAGTATGAACAAACACTACATTTGTTTAGAGGAACGGAAAAAAAATCACCTTACTATTATTGAGGCTTAATTAATTTTGATAATTGGCTACTAATACTGTCATAACCGGTGATTTTTTTAACAGTGACTGAAGATACTAATATTGGATGATACCAAGGTACTCGCATACTGTGTTAATAGTTTTTTTGAGGCCCCACAAAAGAGATAAATACTGGATAAAAAATTAACTTGTAAATTCTGACTACCATCAGTTAGCCTCGAGCAACAGAAATATGCCAAATGACACTAAATGCAACTCATCTTAATTTTGATGAGCTGAACTTCTTAACCTAGTAACGTAAAACCACCGGGAATAAAAAAACAATAATATAAATACAATAATATCTTTTAGTTTTGCGCATGATTTCGCATTATGTTTAGTACAGATTCATTGATTGTTTTCTTTCCAGTAAGGAGAATGGCTATTCAACTGTATACAATGCTTAATTAAATACAAAATAAATAGAAATCATAATTCCAAGTTAAAACAGTGCCAAGTCACTAATGTTATAAGTAGAAGAAAAGCATTTAAAGAAATTTTAATTTAATTTGAGAAAATGTAATTAAATACAAAATACCAGACCAAAAATCTAAAGCACCGTAGACAACAGAATACACTGAAAAAGCACCAAGGATCCACCGAAAACAACTTCAATCAAAATATAAGTAAAAATATATAAATAAAAACTCAAAAGCACTGACAGCATGGTAACTTATTCAGGGGACATTACCGTGCAGTCAGTGCAGAAGCAGTTTCTGCAGACAGACCCAAAATACCACAAACAGCCCAGTGCCCCTTTTTTTTCACCAAAAAAATAAATAAATAAACAGAACTAGTTAGAAGATTACAAAATGGAACTTTGAAAATCGAAGTAGAAGTATACATGCATATTCGACAGAGGGAAAATTCGAGCTCTAAGATGAAAGTCAAGTGTCACAGGTTCGATTATTGAATTAGTTTGTAATTATTTTGTTTTCGGCTTTTTTTAATAACAATAAAAAAATTTAAAATTGTTGTTTTTAATTTTTTCTTCTTCTTCTCTTATCACAAATCTTTATTCCGAATCTCATCCTTTTTATCTCTCTTTTACTTCCACTTCTCTAACAACAAACAACATTAATTCTTTTAAAGCTGATGAAATCTAAGTTTCTAATAAACCAATTTTCATCAAAATATACACCCAAGAGAGAGAGAGAATCAAATTAATCATAATTTTTGGAAGTTTAGGGATTTTGAATGCACTCGACATTTATTATTGCCTCATCAAGCATCCTGAGGAGTACGGGGTCGATGTATTAGATCAGGAAGTGGCTCTCGATCCTTGTCAAGGACACTAGTCGTGAGGCCCTACTTAAGGGAGCACACAGTTGCCATGTGACAAAATTTATCCATCAAATCGTCCTCGTGCGATGATACGGTTCCGGAAATTAGATGAGTCACCAGGGAAGAATTCTCAATCAACAATGAGGATTTTATCTCTAAAGGCCTTATTTTGAAATTATTTTTTTGTACTGATAGTTGTGGCAAAGATAAAGTAAACAATTTTAATAATAAGATTGGTTAATGAGGTTGAAAAAATAGGTTAATTTACATTTTTTAAGTTATCCTTCTTTGTAAATAATTCCATATCAAATTACGTTTATACCATAACGGCACCTATTACCGGAACATGTTATGGAACCAAAAAATTTATATACCGTATATTTTACTGTAATAATTACTGTAAAATAACTGAATCACTATCATTAAATACACATTACCGTAAATCTTGCGGTATATTTTTCGGTAAAATTGATTTTACGATAAAACGATTTTTATGGTAAAATGGATTTTACTGTATGTTTTATACTTATTTTGTAGCTAAACCCTTAATATTCAGCACCAAATTTTTTTGATGAAGTAAATTCAATAAACTCAACACTAAAAAATTCTGGATCAAATAACGACATTAAAAATTAAAAAAAGTACCGTAAAGGGTAACATCCATTAGATGTTCCAAAATCAAAGTTTTTACAATTTCTTAAAGCATCTTTTCAACACAAGTAATCAATAAGTCAAACTGCAAAATATGTTTTTGCTTTCAATTTTAGAATACGGTAGTAATATAAATACTAGAATAAAAAAAAAAAAATTCATAACTCTAATACGTTTTCAGAAAGTTTAAAGCTCATTTTAATATTTTTTGAACTTGATTTATTTTTGTTCCCTTTGTCCGTGTGAGAAAAATAAATAAAACCAGATAAAACTCGTCTAAAATAAATATTTAGGATAGTAAAATAGATAATACATTTTAAATAAATAATGAAAAGAAAAATTTACGCTTGAGGTTAATGTGATCAAAAGCCATTCAGCGTTTTAGTACTTCTTGAGAATCTTATCTATACTCGCCAAACTTATGCTGACCTTTGAAAACTGTAAGCATCATCATAAAACAGCTTCTATAAAGAAATAGTCCATAAATATTCTATGTCAGAGAAATAAATTTTATATATAGCTATGAAAAAAAATACGTACATCTTTATTGATTAAGAATAAGAAGTCATATTTTAATGTATGCGAATCCAATACTGGTATTTAATAAATATGAGAATTTTAGGATTTCTTCTATTATCTCTATAACCACTCGATCGATTTTGGTTCGAGGATAGGTAGATATAATACCAGTAAAGTATAACGGTTTAACAGTTATAATAGACACTCAAGATCATACAAAACACTCAGAAGGTATGAAACAGTAGTTACACAATTGAACAAAATGAATCCAGGTGATGAGTAGTCACCGCCTAGTGTATTTTCAAAAATATTTAGATCTCGCAGCATTCAGATCTCCAGAATTCAACTCTAAAGATGCTAAATAAATAATCCCAAGAAACTAAAACGGTAAGATATTACCTGTTTAAAAACTTCATCCGTTTCAAAAATATATTAATAGCAAATAACAATTGACATGTTTCAAGCATTTCAAAAATTGACGCCCATTTTCAAAACTTACCAGACGCGAATGAGAAGAAACAAAAGTGGTTTGAAGAATAGAAGAGAGTTACGGAATACGATAGATACGTCCATTAGCAAGAATTCGAGAAATCATCAATTGCCGCTTATTGTTAGAATCTTGGCCTTAAATTAAATTTCGACAGTGCCAAAATTATTTCCACCCCTGTCACACCAGCTCATTTTAATGCCCCTGGAATCTTATTTTATTCAGATGATTATATTTTATTCATTATTATTCCCTGGATTATTATTTTATTCATATCATTCCACATCACCTCTCCATAGCGCGTGGAAATGCATTTTACCTTGATCTTCCCCTCTCAGTTACTGTGGTCTTTCTTGCTCGGTTTTTCATTCTTTTTCTCTCTCGGCTGTGTATTTTCTCGGCCAAGGTTTGGTTCTCACCTTTATTTTTCTATTTTCCGTTGGCAATGTAACGTTTATCAAATCATTTTTGTCTCTTCTCATTCACGTCTGTCAAGCCTTTTTTTAAGCGCTTAAATATATCGACTGTTATTTGCTATTTATAGATTTTTGAAGCGAATGAATTTAATCAAGTAATAACTGGATTATGTATTCCATAAGAGATGCTTCCATTTTTTTGAATATTTCTCATTCCAATCTTTCTACTCGTTTTTCATTAACCTTTCCTTGTTATTTTCTACCATTTTTTAAGGATATAGCACTAGCAATAACAAAGTTATTAAATACAAAGGTCAGTTTTAAAAGAATCACGGGAAAAAAACAGTGGAAAAAGATTAAAAAAAAGCACCAGAGAACAGTCCATGTTATACCACAAAAAAAAACAGAATCATTAAGTTTTGATGAGAAAAAATTTACGACTATTTAATGATGTATGGATTTAATGACTGATTAATGGCTTTTTAAAATTTTTGACCTAAAGTAACAAGTTATAAAATTGATTGCGTAAACTGTTGCTTTTTTAAAAAAGAACAAGCATAAAATTGTTTGTTTAAACTATTGTTGCCTTTTCTTAAAAGAAAACAAGCATAAAAGAACAAGTTATTAAATCTATTGTTTAAAATTTATTGCTTTAAAAAAAAAAAAACAAAGATAAAAGAATCAGTTATGTAATTGATTGTTTAAACTATTGTTGCTTTTAAGAAAAACAAATACAATCAGAATAGAACTAATTTCAACCCCAAAAATACAGTCTGAAATAAATAATCCAATTATTTTTTTATTTGAATTAATGTTGAAGTCTAATAAGTATTAATTTATAATTAACTAGTGAACTTGAATTGCTTCCGTGACCAAGTGCATTTTAAATATTTTTTACTTAATTAAGTCGAATTTGATTTTTCTTTTATAAACTATATTTTGCGAATTAATATTAAATATCAGCTAAGAAGCTAGCTATAAAAGGAAATATCAATTTTATATGAATAAAATAAAAGAAGTAAAAATTCCACAAATTATTATTTTGAAGTATTTTTTTTTATTAAAATCTGTTAAAACATTAGTTTGTCGAAAATTTTCCACTGTACAAACATTAATAGAAATTATTTATGAAAGTATGGAAAAAGATTACAAAGCAATTCTATACTTAACCAAAATTAATCCAATATAGTAATGATCATATCCTAGGAAGTGATTTTTTGGAGCTCTTTATTCAAGAGATTTTTCTTAGTTTTCTTTTTTCCGCCTATTGTTTTAATAATGTCCTAAACCACAATTCTCCTATATAAAAATTTTCGAAATATTATTCTCTGCTTTGATACAACACTCTTTAAACATGTTTTAAATAATATAAAAAAATAAACTAATAAGCACATTTGCTCCTTGTTCAATTTTTCTCAAAAATATTTTGGAAATTACTTCTTACTTTCATTTGGAATAAATAATGAATTAAGACCAACCAAACAAGATAACCCTACTATCATATGAAATTTTACATAACATTTATCCTTTTCATTCAAAATAACAAGCTTTAAGTTTTAATAAATGCGTATTTGATCAAAACGAACGTGTTCCAATTCATCTTAGAATTGTATTTCCATAATCAACAATACATAGAACCAGGTGCAAATATTCTCTTTGATTTTCGAGAAAGAGGATACCACAAATCGATAATGTCTCTAAATCATCTTCGTTAGGTCAAGCATAGACTTCGCCGAAGATATAATGCTTTTGCCAGCTGTTCGGGGGTGTCAGGTTTCATACGATGCCGCTGAGTAAATATCAGTCTTTGGGGGAAGAATGTCTTCTCTGGGACTTGAAATGTTTTATCAGGGGTCAGTCTAGGGGAGGGGGGATATCCGGGAAGTAATGTTTCCTTTGCCACTCCGAAAATGTGTTTGTAATGTTAATAGTTGATTAGATTGTGAAGGAAGTCGCTTTGGCAATAATGGATTTTTAAAATTTAGTCATTATTATTGTAATTCGAAAGTATTAAAGAATTTATTCCCAGTGAATTACTAAAAATTAATTTGGTGATAACAAAAATATCCTAAGGTAACACATTAGTTAGATTGAAAAGGAATTCGCTTTGACAATAATAATGGATTTTTAAATTTAGTCATTATTATTGTAATTCGAAAGTGTTAAAGAATTTATTCCCAGTGTATTAGTAATAATTAATTCGGTGATAAGAAAAATATCCTAAGTTAACACATTATTTAGATTGAAAAGGAAGTCGTTTAGGCAATAGTGGATTTTTAAAATTTAGTTGTTATTATTGTAATTTGAAAGTATTAAAGAATTTATTCCCAGTGTATTAGTAATAATTAATTTGGTGACAACAAAAATATCCCTAAATTAACACATTATTTAGATTGAAAAGGAAGTCGCTTTGGCAATAATAATGGATTCTTAAATTTAGTCATTATTATTGTAATTCGAAAGTATTAAAAAAATTTATCTCTTATGCATTATTAATGATTAATTTCATAATAACCAAAGTATCCTAGATATCCATTAATTAAATTGAAAAGGAAGTCGTTTAACAATAATGGAATTTAAATTTAGACATCATTATTACAATTTGAAAGAATTACAGAATTTATTTCATATTTATTATTAATAATTAATTTGATTGATTAATTCTAAGGTAACCTCTTATTACTTAGATTGAAAGAAAAGAAAGTGGCTTTGGCAATAATGAATTTTTAAATTTAAACATCATTCGAAAGTATCAAAGAATTTATCCCATATGTTTTATTAATAATTAATTTGATGATAACCAAAGTATCCTAAGTTAACTCATTATTTAGATTGTAAAGGAAGTCGCTTTAACATTAATTGATTTTTAAAGAATTTCCGATTTCCGAAAGAATTTCCGAAAGATTCGAAAGAATTTCCGGATATATTTCTTTTGTATTATTAACAATTAATTTGATGATAATAAAGATAAATTTTACCGAATAAATTATTTTTATGCCAGACTCTAAGTATCATGATGAAATTACTATATTTTGAAACATCTACCATATTCACATAATACAAAAACATACATTTATCACATTAAATAATATAAAAATATAATTAACAATAATTTATTGTTAATTTTGACAAAAGAATCCCCAAAGAGCTTCGGTAAAAATTACCGAGTGTTTTGTTGTTCCCATAGAGCCAGAATCACCATAAATGTTCCTTTATTCTGGTAGATTTGACCATACTTTTTTTCTCAGTGTAGAGCCCGGATTTTGATAATCCGGAAAGTGGCCTTAAAAATATAAAAGATACCCTTTTAAATATCAAAAAATGTCCTTAAAATAAAATAAAAAGACTTTCCTTATAATTAAGCAAGAATTTTAATCCCAAACATCCTTGATTTCTTAAAATTTCACGTGATCTATAATTGGATTAAAACATAGTTTATTGAGGCGCAATTTTCATTAAAGTTTGATATAATCATTTTAAGTTTAAATGAACTAAAAGTACATCATTTTGTTGGTTGTAAAAGATACAATGATTTTTCATATAACAAGTAAATTGCCGAGTCATTTATTTTATCTATTTCGTAAACGTGAAGTAAAAACTTGTGAAAATCAGTTAAAAAATGGGAAAATAGTTAGAATAAGCTATTTCTTCAAGATATTTCAAAGAATACCCTAATATTAAAAAAATAATTTTAAAATCTAAAAAAAAAATTCCTTAAATTGACTTAAAAGAGCAAAAAAATTCTAAAATTTAAATGTCATCCAAACCCGATCCTCCGTTATTACCATCATTGTAAATTTTCTTTACATTATGGGAAAAGAATACTCAAATAAATTTTTTTTATAAAATTAAAACGCAAGGATCAATCTTTAAAACAGGAGTTGACAAGGTTCTGGACCCAATGATAAACTGCATGGTAAAAAAAATGTGATTTGTACCTCTCTGAAACCTTTCAGTTGTATAAACAGTTCTTTCCGCAGTTAGGTTTGATAGATGATGCGTAAATTTCATTTAAGCATCTAAAATACTGAATCAATACAGCATACAAAATCAAAAATTTATTAATTAAACTATTGTTAAATGTAGTTCCATTCTGTAAAATATATTTAACAGGAAAAATGGAATTAAAAGTAGTTTTCTTCATATTTTCTGTGTCTAATTGTTAAGAACATAATAGAGCAATTGTATGTGAATAATGTTAAAGCTGAGCAGTTTACAAAGAGTCATAAACTATAAAAGGTAAAAAAAAATATTTAATTGAATAATTTAATAACTAATGCATGTCCAAGAAAATCCGAAACTGTCCAATTAAGTATCCAAAAACTTCAACTTTGAAATAAGTAAAATACAAAATAAATATCTATCTATATTTTTTACTGATATTTAATTTAAAATACTATTTTAGTGTTCATTAAAATCCCATAATTCATTATAGTTTAAAAGTTAAATCAATACATTTCAAAACACATTGTTATATAAACCATAGGTTGCATAAGATCAAATAATATGCATAAAATGTTTTGTTTCAAGTTCATAGTTGCTCTAATATTTAAATTCGCTTTTAAAATTCACCTTTTGACTCACATAAATTTTAATGCAAGCTATTAATCGCATTCGCTAGATACAAAATAATAATTGCAGTATCATTATTCAAATTAAAAGTAGTAACATTTATTCACTATAAACTTTCAGTATAACGCTTTTAAAGTGAGGTCATATCATTGTAAAGAGACACACTGAGTTTATGAAACCGATTGTACAGTTCACGAAATAAAAAATTAACCACCCTGAATAACTTATGAACTAATGATCGAATTTTCACGCTTTAGGACTAAAAGTCGTATTTTCAAAACATTATATTCATATTCGTATATATTCATATATTATTATTCGTATTTTTAAAATATTATAATAGGAACTATTCGGGAAATTCTACTCAAATTTTGGATTTTATCACGTAAAATTACATTATTTAAAATAAACTTTTATACCTTGCTATTCAAAAAATTTTTGACTAGTATTAAATAAAATAACAATAAATAATTTCTGAAAGTCATTTTTTGCATGGAATTATCTTTGGGTAAACAAATTTAATAATTGTACTTAAAGATTTTGCAATTCGCTTAAAAAGTTTTTGTGATATGGCGAAAGACGCAAAAGATTAAACTAAATTAAATTCCGGCTACTGCGTCAGAGATCCGAATCCATCGAAAAAACTGCATGTTTATCAGACGAAGTACGTTTTTGTGACTCATTTCGTAACTTAAAATATCGTCAGCACTAATTTTTTATATTTGAGTTCTCCCCTTCGAACCATTAAAGATTGAATCCTAAACCGTAAAGATCCAATCATTAGATCCCAAGTTATTTAGAGTGGTCTGTTTATTTTTTTTGAGCACCGCATACACATTGCACTCAATAAGAAACTATCTTGCTCAATTCAATGTTATTCAGCTACGAAATTTTGAGCATAATAAGGAAATATTGTCAACGTCATTCCGCATCGAAAACAGAAAATGTGTAAGTAAATAATTAGAATCATAATCAGAAAATGTAAGTAAGTAAATAAAAGGTAAGTAGTTCCCCTTATTTCTAGAAAATACTTTATTATTAATAAGGAATTCACAAAATATAAATATTTTTTCTGAAAGATTATATGGTATTGTCTTTAAAATTTAATTTGCTGTTACACAGCTGTACATTTTCTTTATCCGTGATCATGATATTTAATACATTTGAGATAAACAAACGTGATTGCTTTGACACATCGTTACATAATTTCTAAGTAAATAAGCGAATGTTTCTTCTCAAAATGAAACTTTTCTAAATGATTTAAGTAAATACAAAAGCAATACTCAATTTTAGAAAAACAGGATACGCTGATAAGCATCACGAAATACAGTAACCAACAATTTTAAAAAAAAATGCTGAATGTTCATTACTATAATAATTATTGTGTTAATAAGTTAATATTAATAGAATAAGTTAATATTAATGTTAAAAATAAGTGAATATTAATGAAGCACGGTGAAAGTTATAATTAAGTAAATCAGGATAAATAAATCAATGCTAATTTTATAAGACAGAAAACATTTCAAATTATACATATTTACATTCTTTGTATTTTATTGATATTGGTATATAAATTGGTTTCTAATGGTATTTGGTTTAATATACGATCCAGATTTAAAAATATATGTCATTCTTTAATTAATTATGTTTTGAAATTGAAATCTCTATTTTATGGAACCTTATACGTAGTCCAGCTTCTTGTTTACATAACGATGCACACTTGCTATTGCATGACTTTAATTGCTAGAATGAAATTCCAAATAAAATTTTCAAACATTCAAATTAATTTATTATTTGTTTTTAGTAAATGTAGCATATATATAGAAATTAGTATTGTACAAATAATGCCAGCGTAATACCATTTTAATACGTCTGACAGAACTAAATTGCTATGTTTGCCTCCTATTTAACTGCAATTAAACCAACCGTTAAATGAAAATAATTATCTAGTAGACACTGGGAGTCTTCGGCCGGCGGGATTCGAACCCACGAACATTTGCCCAGCGCCCTACCGACCAGGCTATCCCGGCCCAGACATGAAAATATTTTTTAGAATTAGTATTTGAGTAATTTAACACATTTGATTACGTTCTTGTTATGAGATATTGCTATAATACGATCATTTTAAAACAGTTTATTTTTTCTGCGTTGTTATTTTTTATTTTGCACATAATTTTTACACATTTTTGTGATTTTTCATTTTGCTATGTTATCAAAACTTTTATAATTGTATCAATTGCAGTACATTATAATAAAAAAAATTATTTAATGCGGAATTGTAACATTGATACTTTTATGATTAACTATATTGATTGGGAGCAAATTTATTGATAATATATCAAATATATTTAAAAAGGCATTTTTTTTCCCTATTTTTATTTGATAATTTTAAATATAATTATCAAATATGTTTAAAAGGGTATTTTTTTCCGAATAGCAGACTCTGAACTGCTCCTCGGAAAACGCTTGTTGTTCATTTAAAGGTACCAAGTAGGCACCTTTTACCTAAATCACGGAGGCGAGCAACATTACCGACAAACACTGCCACAAACCCTTTTATAGGGTGTACAACAACCAAGGACAATACATAGAGAGAAACATCCATGACCAGAGCGGGTTTCGAACCCTCAACCATTAGCTTCGCAATCGGGCACGGTGACCTGTAGGCCACCTTGGCCTACAGGTGTATAAAATTATGCTTGTTTCACCGTGTATAAAATTATACTACAGTAAAAAATTATACTTGTTTCATTTAAGTTTAATCATAGTATTATGTTTTCCAGTTTAAGATGTTTGAAAGTATGGGTCATTATATGGTTTGATAATATGGTGGCTCCATATTAAGGCTGTAATAAGTTTAAAAAAATAATACAACACACTCCAAAATTTCTGACTGAATACTCACTCTAATTGTACAGTGATCAAAATAGAAAATGGTCAACCCTGAATAACTTTTAATCTAATGATCGGATTTTTACTTTCTAGGACTCAATCAAATTACATTTTTCACGAAATTATATTTGACTAAACGAATTATATAATTGTGTGCAAAAATTTTTCGATTCGCATTAAAAGTTCTCGAGGTATGGGGAAGTAAGAAAAAAAAATATAATTAACGTTAATGAGTCGAAACATTGGACCATTCTCTTGAACAAACTGCAGGAATCATATTTCCTAGATTCCGGCTACTTTCTATATTTTGGGGGTCAGAAATCCTAATCTGTCGAAAAAAAAGGTACATTTATTTAGAGAAAGTACGTTTTTGCGTTTAATTTAGAAACTTGAAATATTGTTTGCACTAATTAATTTGCATATTTGAGATCAGTCAACCCCTTGAATAATTGAGTTCATCCCTTCGAACCATTAAGATTGAGTTTTAGAAGGTGAAGATACAATCATTTGACCATAAGTTATTCAGGGTGCTTGGTTTTTTTATTCTGCGTACTGTACATATTTAGGATATCTAATCTAGCTAAAATATACACAATTATATTACTTGATCAATACATAAACGATAATGGATAGAAAAATATATAAATATTAACCAGACACACATTTAATGAATTGCAAAAATAATCAAATAAGATGCATGCAAATAAAAGTGTTAACAATAAAATTAATTATTAAATATTCCCTGACTTGCAGTGAAAAAAAATTTTTTTTTCACAAAAAGACAGAAAATATTTAAGAAAAGCAAAATTTGCGCAACTTTAAAAAACAAATTTAAATGCATATTTTCTAGCGTTAAATGTATTGAAAATCTAGTTAAAAATTTCACGGTTAAATAATTTGATCTATAGCGTAATTACGAAAACGATGATGAAGGGAGAAAAAATTCGATTAGAGGCAGCTGCTGCGCAAAAAAAAAGTTGCTGAAGCAGACGATAATTATTCCTTGAATGCTGAGAGCTGCGAATGCATATTTAATGGCTAGAATTAGCATTAAAAATGTTCATTAGAATCTTTTTTTTATATTTTATTCGTTTTTTTTATTGTTACTTCATTTTTATTAATATTCACCGCGGAAGGATGAAGAGACTGAGTGTGTTAAATATTTCTTAAGGTATACATCTTTAAAAAGCGATGAATATTAAACGAAATGGCAAGTTTTGACTTGTTAGTTTGCGCTAATTTTCGGAATTAAGGGGTCATTTATTATTTCGTTAAGGTGGAGAAAATATAATGATTCTCAATTTTTTGGTTATTTTTCATTAAAATGGCATTCTTCATTTCGAGGTGGGTTTTTTTCGGTATGAAAAATAAATTTAATTAACTAATTTTTGACTTTAAAAAATGTTCGCAATTTTGTTAAGGGTAAAAGTCAAATAAGATGACATTATGTGAAATTTTTCAACAATTTTACCGAGTTTATTTATCTTAATTATTTATTTATTCTTGAAGTCTTGGATTTTAGAAGAGAAATTATTTTAATTTACTTGTATTATTTTTTTTATTTATTGGTCATTCAACACTTTTTTAAAGTGGCAAATCATTATGAGATATATGGTACTATAAACTAAACTTAGAAAAAAAAATTCTATATTTATTTTTTTTAACTAAAGTTAATATTTTAGAAACAAATTTCGAACAAGTAATTTAAATTAATTCAATTAATTTAGATTCGCTTCAAAATGTAGTGGCCGCCGCAATAACACATCATGGCATCTTAATTTCCAATTTAAAAGATACAATGTGTTGCAATTTGGAAAATATGACCCCAATACAGTTTAGATGGGAGATTTTTTTCCCCTTCTCTTACTATAACTTAAAAACGTTTAAACTAATGAAATATATAAAGCTTTCTAACTTTCCCTGAACTGGATTGTACAACGCTGGTGGTTAGAATCTCTTACTCCGAATTCGGAGGTTCATGGTTCGAAACATAGAGGCAGCCAATGAACATTGCTCACAGATACTTCTTCCTTCAGATCCCGTTTGAGAGTAAGCATTTTGCTTAAAAATAACTGTATGTTGTGTCATAAATACATGGTAGTTTTAAATTTGACTATTTTTTTCGGATCTATTAGGACGTTTGAGAACAATATTTTTAGAAACATTTTATAATATAGAAATATATTATTAGTACTAGAAATGATTTACGATAAGAATTGTACCTTACATAAAAAATGCAAATATGTAGTGGTGCCTCACTCTCAAAGGTATACACCGAAGAGCCATTACATTATGACCACCCTGCTAATAACATGTAGGGACCACCTTTAGCATTTTCAATTTTGCATTTTTTTGGTTTCAAATTTATTTGTAAGTATGTAGAAAACTTGCTTTGTTACATAATATTAACTCAAGGTCGGATTAACCAACCTCAAATTTAAAGAGACCGTTACATTTTTTTAAATCAAATTCTTTCCAACATACCACAAAAAAAGTGGTTAATTATAATTAATTTTATATAATTAACACTTTGTGTGAATTTTCAAATGTTTTTAAACTTTCGCATTTTAATCCTCAATACACCGAACTGAATCGTCAGACCAACAGATGGATCTATTTTTGTCCAGAATTGTCCATACAAAACTACAAAATACAATAGATTCTTTAAAATGACATTTCTCTTAAGAAATCAAAATCATTTCTGTCAACATGCTGAGAGGTCGAAAAATAATAAATATTTTCTTTAAATTTCCAATGGGTCTCGAAGTCATTGTCACTTACAAACTAATGCACATAAAAGTAAGCAAGCAAAAAACTCCAATTTTTAAAAATTCACACAAAGAATTTATATTTTTTTGTGAATTATACCCATTATTGAAGTATCGTATTGATCTTGTAGCAATACGCTGAAACCCATGAGCTTTATTGTGTGAGACGAGAAAATATTAAATTTTAATTCAAACCTAAAGTTGTTGATACAATGGTTTATTAACTACTTTTGAAGTTTCCTTTGTTTTCATAAATTTTCTAACATTTTAAAGGCCTTCAAAAAAATTTTTTTTAGCTTTTTAGCAGATTTATAAATTTTACCCCAAAAATTATTTTGTATTTAGATAAATTGTAAAAACTTTAAGGTTTCTGTTTTATATTCTGACAATGATCCATGACTTTATATACGGGAGAGAATCCCATAATAATGAAATTAATGTACGTGCAAAATAAGAACTACATTAGTAAAAAAATCTAGATTTTTCGATAGTAAGTTAAAGTTTTTATTTTGCCTTGATATTTAACAAGAGAGCCAAATAACGGATGTAAAAGTTTAAATTAAATTATGATTTTCTGAAATGTATTTTTAAATGCATTAAAGTGATAGTATTTATATAATCATTTTCTAGTAGTTCTTTTTATCTTATATTTTTAAAATTTTTAAAATTAAATAATAATGTAAGACCTCAATATGAATTATGGTTTTCTCTCTCAATAAATTACTGCTGCTATGTTTATGTGTTTTTTGCGTATTCTTTTTCAATTTTATTTCTATTTAATGAAGTAATGAGTGTCAAAACTTATCACAATATTAAAATATACTACGCCTAAGCCAATAATTTTAACTCCACTTATTAAAGAAACATATAGACGACATAAATTTCAAATTCATTTTTTATGAATAGTTTAAGGTTTAATATAAATTTTATTATGGGTGAGTCTAGAATAAATTAGCTATACCCGGAAAAATATATATGAGATACCTAGTAATGGCAATTGATAATCTTCTCCAGTTACCCAGTACCGGGTGCAGAGGTTCGTCTGCCAAGTATAGGAAATTACCGGGTAATGAAAATCTGGAATAGTAGAAGGTAGATACTTTCCTAGTCAAAGATAATTTTTAAAAAAATTGTATAAAAAAAAACTATAAAGAAAAAGAAATATTACTTTTTTTTTCTTTTTGAAATATTCTCTGAAAGAAAACGTTAATATTTCAAATGGATTATATATTTAACTTTTTTCAGGATATATTGCCTCTACTTAAGAGGATGAAATTATTCTAATTTTGTTCTAAGTTATTCTAATAAATTTTTATATTAGACAGAAATTAACTACCAAACTTTTTAAACCATTACGAATATTATATATTGTTTGAATTTTAGAAATAGACTACCTATTTTTATTAGAAGGTTTCACAATTTTATTTATTTATTTTTAAAGGTTTTATTATCGTATTATAATTGTATTTTTATTGTATTTTTATTACTTTTTTTATTGTATTTTTATTGTATTCTATACAATGAGTTTATACTGTGAAATTGAGAAATAAATTAAAGAAAAACGGAGGGATATTAAAATTAGCTGCGTTTTGCTTTGGAAACTAGAGAATTTATTCTGACTAATAGTCATAACTAGTTATAACGTTCGCCAACGTATGGCACTGCTAACTGACTGAAACTATTAAGCAATGATTTCATACAAAGATTGCATCAACAACTTGGCGCAGTGTGAGGACAAAATTTGAACGAATCCCATTTCAGTTGGAATGATTTGACATAAAGCGAAAAATATTGTTGGATGATTTCCCAGTCAATAGCGTCATTTCTTAATTAACTTTATTACTACTTTTTAAATTTAGTAAGAATCTATACCTAGTTTCCGAAGCAGAACACAGCACACTGTACATTTCTATCTCATTGCGTTTTTCTGTAATCGACTTCTTAAAATTGTCTGAAATTTTTAGGAAACACAGTTTATAACAAAAAAGGATGTTTTTATTACATATATTTATTCACACTAAATATGCTCGATAAATCGAATGTTAGAGGTGGAATAGTGACAAAAATAAGAGAATTATATTAAATACAAAAACTGTTTTATTTTTATACTCCATTAATAATGAAATAGGCTCTGATTTAATTTTCTAAGATCTTGCAGTACTTCAATTTATTTAAAATATTTTCCATAAGAAATTCAATATTTTCTTACTTTTGAGGATAAAAAAATGCGTAATATGATAGAAATATTTTAATATTTGAAATCGATGACAACTATTTACTCATATGTTACTTTGAATGTCAAGAAATATATCAAGCAGTTTATTCTCAAAATATTCCAAGAATTGTTAGATACAGCTTGAGGCAATAAAAGTTTTTTTCTTTCTTTCTAAAATGGCGTTCATAAAACTTGGCCCGCGTGGAAATCAATCATAAGAATCGAGTCTTTGTCATGAATCATAGAAAGGTTAGCCTTGATTGAAAACATTACTTTCAAAGCAAAATATTTAAATTTTAGGTTTTCATTTTGTCCAATGATATTTTTGTCAATTTTTCCTTATCTTTTCCTTTAAATGTCTGCTAGAAAAATGACTAATGTTTCTTATGTAAGACATTTGTTATAAATTTAAATGATTTGCTTTTTAGCACTTGTCTCAAATCAAAAGTTAAAATAGTATTTAATTTTTTCCTTTATTTTTTTTATTTTCTTACGTTATCAATTATATTTACATCAAACGTACGACACGCTTATGTAAAAGGTTTACAAAATTATAAAGCTCATTTAGAACCCAAAAACTACCCAGATAGCACCCTTACTAGTTTGTAAAAAATTGTGACAGTCACGGACACTCATTTGTGAACTCACATGTGACCTCTGCGACGTCGATTCGTGGGTTTTTGAAGCTTACTATGTCCGTCATTATAGTCGTCAAATGACGTCACCCAGACGTCAACACGAGACCAAAATGAAACCTATAATTGTCGAAAGGACATCACCGTGTGACGAATATGTGACATATTCACTTCGCAACTTAGTCGCATAGAGACCCTATTGAGACGTAATATGTCATAATTTTGTCACACTGTGACAAAATTGACATTGTGTGCGTTGTGAGTGAATAAGTCTCACATGGAAATCTATTTGAGACTTGAATATGTCACATCTTCGTCTCATGGTGACTCAATTGAGCCGTGAATATGTCACATCCTCGTCACACGGTGGCTCTATTGAGACGTAATTATGTCTCAGTTTTGTCCCACAGTGACCTAGTCGAGGCGTGAATATACATCACATCTTCGTCACACGGTGGCCCTGTTGAGACATAAATGTGTCACAGTTTCGTCCCACCGTGACCCTGTTGAATTGCAAATTTGATATATTTTCGTCACACGGTAACATCCCCGTGAATTAAATTTTTCATTGTGGTCTCATATTGACTCCCGGGTGAGTCAAAATGTGACGTCACCATAAAATCTCCCCAATGCCATTTCTAAATGTCATAAAAATTTAATTTAAAGCCAATGTAAAAATGAAGTATTTTCCAGTAGGATATAGCAAAGTACAAAATATTGAGAACAATCAATAACTCATATATAATAGATCAACAAATACATCACAATTGTTAATAACTTTTTAGTTACTTATGTAAAACAAATTTTTACGGAAAATTTGTTTAACCCCTTACCTGCTTTGATGCTATTTGCTTTTCTATCTATCTTTGCTACTATGCAGGCAAAGCGTAGAGAATAAAATAAGTAAAAAACACAGGGAAATGGAAGGAGGAAACCGTAACATAATATGTCAATAACAGGGTACACAAAATACCATATTGTGTAATATTACGTCAAAAACGGGCAACAGGCTAATTATTAAATCTCAACTTTGAGCCAGGCCAAATTTTTATAATATCATTAAATATTTCTGTTTCTTTTCTTTATTAACATATTGCACTACTTATCCTACAAATCCTATGAAAGAAGCACTGTTGAAATGTAGCATTTTTATTTTGTTAAGCTGTATTTAAGCACTGGTGAGTAATTTTTAAAAATCTGCAGCTTCAATTTTTAAAATTTCTTCATGTATGAATAGGGCAATAATTACAATTACAGAAATCTCCATAAAAATAAAAAAAGGCATGGTGCTTTTTCAAGAATAGGGGCACCTTCAGTTTTGAAGGACACTAATCTTGCAAATTAACATATCAATTATATTTAGCTAGCAATATCAGTTATATTTAGCTAGATTAGTTCCTTTCAAAGCAGAATTCAAATACTTCAATAAATATGAGAGATAATATTTTATACGTATTAACTTCTAGTCAAAAATAGTTTGCAGTTAGTTATTGTATTTTGAAGTTTCTGCTACAGCGATCTCTTTTATTATAATATAAAAAGAACATTTTTTAAAAAAGAAAATAGAGGGGTACGACATTTTAACAGAAAGAACATTTACCTTTGTAAAAGGGCAGGCAGGGTGGCTGCCCTTCTAAAAATACTTAGGAAGAACACTGCAATTAGTACCCGAATAATTATTTGCAGATATTTAAGTTTATATGATATGAAGGTAAAATGTTATGATGTTTGGTGAAATTGAGAACATGGGGTACCTTGCTCCACTATAAAAAGGGCTAAGTTGAACTACTGAAATAATGAAAAGAAACTTAAAGAATAATTCCACTTTAAAATTTATAAAATTAAGTACAACTTAATTAATCAATTTTATTTATAATTTCCAAAAAAATTTTCAACTGTCCTTTTGTACAAAAATTAAGATATACTAGCTGAAATGAAGAATAAAAAATTTCAGGCAGTAATAACTAAGAAATATTTCAACAAATGCTTAAATAAAAACTATCTAAAATTTATTTGTTTTAAAAAAAATGCAAGATATTAATTTTATTCACAAAAGTTTCAACAAGCTGGTTTTATTTACATTAAATATTTATAGAAATATTACTACTCTAACTATAACTATTACAAAATTTATAATAACTTAAGATAACAGGAAGAATATCCTTTTAAATAGAATAACTAATTCACTTCTAACAATTACAGGATAAATTTATGTGCAATTGAATATTAAGAGAATAATTAAAATTTATCCAACATTAAATTTTCAAGGAATTATGACTAAGAACAAATTTTTTTATACATATAACACATTGAGATTGTTTCTTATGTCTCAATATTTCATAGGGAATTAATTTTGTGTGAAGCAATTATAAAAATTTCTTATATTCATAAAAAATTCCTTTTATTCATCACTAAAAGTTTTCATTACCCAAAAATATGAAGAGTAAAATTATAATACACTCTATTTTCAAATTGTTGTCAATCAACGATTATTATTTAATTCCCATAAATTATGAAGAATTCTAGGGTTATTCATTAAATATTGCATAGTCTTAATACACTTCAAAACCTAATCATTTTGGAAGAAAACTTCATATTATTTAAATTAAAATTTATGCTATTAAATAATTCTACTTACTTGAGCATCTAATTGTGGAGCTCCTGATGAAATAATCCTTTCATCAACGTTTGAAAAAAGGCACGGAATGAAAAATTTCTAGAACTATGCTTTAATGGAGTAAATTTTTCAACATATAAGTGAATAGAATAGAACATAGTGAGATAGAACAGTATTTTAAACGCAAGCTAAAATGTTCGATTTCGTGTTATTTCTTTTACGGACGACTTGTAATTCTTCGAGGTTAAAATCAACTATTCTAAACTTTCGAGGCACACTTCAGATGTCGCAAAATTAATAATAATGATTTTAAAAAAAGCTGGCAGCAGAAAAGGCAGCTGTTACAATTTTAAAATCGTTTGCTTTTTGCCATGAAATATCGATTAGATTATTCTTTTTTTTAATAAATGTTTTTTAATCGTATAAACAATCTCCTCATTTGTGTTTTTATGAGTTGTAAAATTATATTTAAAAGTTTTCACAAATTCTAATACTCATTTTAAACTACAAATTATTTAACAAACCTAAAAGTGCTTGAACACAATATTTGTTTCAATGCAAAGTGCTTCATGTTCTATCAAAAATTAGTCGACATTTCTTACTGGAGCAAAATCTTTTTTTTGTGCTGACATGAAATGTTACTCAAAATGTAAACAAATCGAGTAAAGCATTTTATTCAAAATGCTTACTTTTTGGATTTGTTCATTTAAAAAAAATGTGTCGTTTTTCTGATCGTTAAAAAAAGTATAGTTTCGTATGTAAACATGGTCTATATCTACATTTAATATCTTTTTTTTTCTGACACTGCCAGCGTGAGATGGGACGAATATTGTACGAAAACAATTTGTTTCAAAGTCATATTCCGAGGACTTAGGAATTATTTTAACTGGTCACCTGTGTTTTTTGTGACGATATACAAATTAATAATTTAAGGTCATAAATACCTCTGTGATTTTAGTAAAACAAGTTGTGAATTGTTTCCCACGTGACATTAAAGGGACCAAAGCTGCAATAACGTTTCTATGTGACTTTAGTCTCAGTAATGTATAGTTGTGACTACCAAATGTCGAAGTTACACTGAATAGTCACTGAGACTTTTATGTAATATCACAAGAAAAAGTAACGTCAAAGTAACATAATGACCTCTTTATGACAATATAAAACGGTTACATCTGAGACTGTGACTGCTTTTTACTTTATTGTGACATCACTGTGACAGTCTGTTCTATCTGGGTAGGTAATTTCTAGGCAGAGTATCAAGCCAAAAACTTGTTTCTATAGCGCATTTTTTGATAAACGCTGTTAATATAAAATGAGAGTAAAAACACAAAAATCTCACGGAGAAAAAAAATTTTGGTGAAATTGCTTTACTGTAAGGACATTTTTGCTAAAAAAAATACATATACAAAAATAAATACATTGATAAAAATAAATAAATATAATTCTTAAATTAAAAACCAAATTATCAAAATACACAGAATTTAAACCATTACTATAGTAATTTTTTCCGTTCATATGGTAACGGTTTACTAGAGATTCTGGTTTTCAAAATTATAGTTCCTATTACCACACATTTAGTAACAAATACAAAATTGTGAAGTAAATTTTACCGAATAAATTATTTTTATGACATGATCTATATCATGATAAGTTTACCAAATTTTATCACGTTTACCATACTTTATATCATATTATAAAATCATATTTAATTGTTAATTTTACTGAAATCATTACCAAAGTCATTCGGTAAAAAATTAAAATAAATAATTCAGGTTTCAATCTATTTATTTTAATTTTTTAATTTGTCGCGGAGAAAAATGTGTTCCAGAAAACTTTAGTCATGTCATAGAATGAGAAAAACAACTGAACGTGAAACTTAATCCGTACCTGCTTAAATTATAGAAAACGTGTAGGATTGCAAAGCAGTTAAAATGGGTTTTACGATCCACGTAGAGGAAGAGATTAATTGGTAAAGATAATGGTTTTAATGTAAATGGTTATATTATGATAGTGATATATAAATAATAGAGATAAAAAATATTTTTCAGATCGTTTTCTATTTCCTCAGTAGAGAAAACTGTTTGTGAATTTTTATCGATTCAAAATTAATCGAAAACTTGTTAAATTGATCAACACTTAATCGATTCTCATAGAGAAATAGAAGAACGTGTTAAGATAATGGCTTAATGTAAATGATTACTATAGGGTAGTGGTATATGAATGATTCAGATGAAAAATATTTTACAGATAATTTATTTATTTATTTGTTCTGAATAGAGAGAGCTGTTTGTGAAATTTTATCGATACAAAATTTATCCAAACTCAGCACTTCAAATAAGTTGGATAATCCTTGTTGAGAAAGGGGTACTAAAAAAGTTACGATTTGGTAGAGACAAAAAAAATTCTTGTTTCCTTTCTCGCGTCTTGAGGAGAGTTTTATGCTTTTTTATATATAAAAACAATGAAAATGATTTAATTAAAAATATTTCGTCTCGGATATACAATTTTTTTAATGAAATTTAGCAAAATAAAAAGCAGTCTAAGTCATTGTTCTGTTGTCAGAATTATTTTTTCTATCAGTTGACGCCTATAAATGCAGACACGAAAAAATATTTTCTTACTCAAAAGCAATCGTATATTTTCATTATGTTCCAAGTTTTAGTTATTAATTATTTACAGTTTTGAATTATTCTTCATGATTTATAGCCATTTACAATGTCATTTTGTCCTATTATTTATTTGACTTTGACTAAAAAATAAAATATTTGAATTGTTTTTTTATGGTTTATAGTCAGTTAAAATCTGTACATTTGTTCCTATTATGCTTTGACTGAAAACAAAACAAAAATTTAACTAATCCTCATAGTTTTCCTGAATCTAATTAAACAAAATTTTTTAAAGGAAATATCATCTTTAAATGCAGTGTTTTTTTTCTTTTGCGACTTAAAAGTACAATAGTTTTATGTAACGTCAAAGAGAAGCTTATTTGTTTATTTGAATTGTCATACTTATTTGTTTAGTTATTTATTAATACACTTATTTGCATTCAGCAAATATTTTTTTAATATAATAGAAAGAATGCTTTTTTTAATGTATTATGACATAATTTAGTTTAATCAAAAAAATTTTAACCGATGCTTACAGGAATTATTTTCTATTTTTCAATTTTTGCTTTTAAATTACCATAAAAGGATACTTTTGAGTTAAAAATTATTTTACACCTATGATCTGTAAGTTATGAATACTTTTAAAGTTATTTTATACCATTTCATTGCCGATATTTGGCTTTAACTTTGAAAATAAGAAACAATCATATTACTCTACTTTCAAGTGTAATGTATAATTTAACTTTTAAAAGTATTCACGGAACAGAGGGGTCATGAAGGTTAAGGCTCCACAATTTCGTGACCAACGGCATGATTTTAACAATGTGGTCAGCACTCGAGCAAGGCCACCTTGACATCCCAGTTTTCGCACATTCTTATAAGCCCAGGTAATACAGCATTGAAGAAAGTTTTTAAGTATTAAAATTTTAGGCCTCAAGTGCTTTTTCTCATTAAACTGTGGCTTTTCTCCATATCGACGTTTTGGGCAATTTTCATAGACAGCGTTGGTTGTAGATAAGCTAAACTTAACCTAACCGTCATGAGTAACTAACTACTGTTGCATGAGCATATTTTTCGCAAAAGTGCATCATTTTAAAAGACGACGGAGCCTTCGAAAAATCTCATTTAATAACCTGATAATTTGCTTTATTTTAGTCACAAGTGGAAATTCAGAAAGTTTTCTTTTTTAAAAAAAAAATTCCAATCAGTGATTAAAGGATTAAGTTAATTATTTAAAAAGGCAGTATTTTATAGTGATTTAGGTGACAAATTAGTTAGATTAAAGTTAGTAACTCATTGACAGCAATCACAAAGTAAATAACAGTTTAAAATAACGGTATTAGACTGCTATCTAATCTGCAATACATATTTTAAAAAATTAGACTAATCAAATACTGGGAATAAAAAAATTTTTATTGCATAGTTGATTGGAGTTTATTTGCTAACATATAAACTTGCTCTTTCATTTTAAGTTGTCTGATACGCATTTTGATTTGTCTAAATCAAATATCTCAAAATTGTAACCCGCATAAACCGCAAACAGTGTGGTTAAAAAAATTAAAAAATTCTATAATTTTAGTTATTATTATTTCAAAATAAATTATTTTGCATTTATCAAATAAAAATATAGTCTACAAAATAAACAAGATAAAACTGTTTTGAAATATACAAAAACCCAAAATTTAAGGTTTTGGGGATCCGATTTCTTCTCTCTCATGCCTTTCGTTTTTTTTTTTTAATTGTTAAATTTAAATGTTTCAAAGTACCTAACTCAGTAGTTAATTATGTTAATTTTATTTAAAAATCGTATTTATTAAAAAAATAGGGACAAATGAAAAATAAGGAGGAAAACTTCAGAGGAGAATAATTCTGGTTAAATTTCCGTACTATATAGTTATGGCATTTCTGAAAACAAAAAAAAGCCCTAATTCAACTTAATAAAACCAAAACATATGGTATTTAAATCATTCATTTGAAATACACCTCACCATTCAAATTGATAACGATTTACCGTAAATTCTGAGTTGCAAAATTATAGTTCTTATTACCATACCACGGGTCTGTTTAGAACAAATTTCGGACCCGTCACAAATTATTTTAACTTAAAAACAGACCCTTCACAAAATAATTTATCTTTTAATCGGACCCTTCACAAAATTGTTTATCTTCATCATTGTTTTGTTAATCGACTAAACCCTTCTCAGGTAGGGGGGGGGGAAGAAAGACAGATGTAAGGAACTAAATTTTGTCTTCGGCAGATGCTTCTTCCTTTATTCGTCCGAAATGAATGCGTTCAGCAGTATAGGCTAAATACCAAATATTTATATGTTGTATCGCTAATTTAGTAATTGCTGTTTATTTTTTAAAATTTAATTTTTTAAATTATAATTTTGCAGTGTTGAGCGTACAGTGTAATCTTGCATGTCTTTACAATTTAAAAACTCATTGAAAAAGTTTTTTTGCAATAACGGACCCTATTTGCACAAATTCAAAAAAGTGGACCCTGGTTGAAAGAATGCGACTTAACGTTTATTTTATATTCACAAATTACAAGTAATTTTTTCATAATTTTACAAAAACGGACCTTTCACAAAATGTCTGGACAGACCCCTGCATACATTTATTGAAAAACACAAACCTGGAAAATAAATTTAACAGAATAAGTAGTTTTTATGCTATGCTCAAGGTATAATTATAAAATTATCAAATGTTATCACATTTACGAAATTTTATCACACACTATAAAACCATATTTTATAGTTAATTTTTATAGTTTACCGGTAAAAATTATTGAGATTTTTGGTGTTCCCATAGAGTTAGAAACACGGTAAATTTTACGATATTTAAGTTGTTTTCACCATACTTTTTTACTCTGTGTATAAATGCCTTCGTAAAAACAGTCGGAAAATATAAATTGCTTTTTTCTCGACCCTTCCAGTTTTAAATATTGTTCGCAGAACGAAAAGATCGTAACGAAAAATTATTCGAATTACTATCCACACTAAAGATTTTGTGAGAAGAACGGTCGTTACGCGCTAATTTGTATGCATCACTAAAAGATACAAAACAAAATATTATTACTAATGCATGGAACAAGGTAGTTAAACTGATCTAGAACCAAAAATCTCACCATCACGTTAACTTCGATGAAAGTGTTCTCACCGCTTAAGTAATCATAATCTTATTACCCTCTCACTATTTGTGAATTAATGTAATTCCATCTGTCAATAACATCTGGTTTACTCATACTTGTTTCTTAAGAACAAAAAAGCAATTTTGAGAGAATAAATGACTGAATCTTATATGAGAAAGGGGACATAGAATAGTTAAAACGAGTTTTTGGTATACTTTCTCGTTAGGAAAAATACAACAAAGATAGCCTTAGAAGAAGTTTGTGGTTATATTACAGATCTGTGGAATATTTATTGCAATCTGGATTCTGGGAAATGGTTTGTTCCCTTTTGGATTTGAACTATATTCGTTTTTCTGTACACAGTACACTTTGGGTGCATCTTACACAAAATCCATTTTAATCGTAAAATTCCTTTTTATAGTAAAATATAATACCATAATTTTTAAAGTAATATTTATTTAATTGTTAACTTCATTTCTAATATAATTAATAACTACATCTCTACGGTATAATCATAAAAGAGTATATCGTAACAATAGTATCCGGTTAAAAACTCGTTATCAAATTACAGTATAATGTACCGACACTTTAGGTTCATCATACGTAAAATCCATATTACCGTAAAATATTAAAAAACTAAAACTTCTACTAAACTCAGTGGCGCGACAGCTCATAGAGGGCCAAGGTCTACTGTGCCCATCTCAGTTTTCTTGACCTTGGGCTCCGGGGTGCTGGAGCAGATTTTCCGGTTAGGTGGTCAGCCGTACGCGAAACCCCCAGTGTTTAGTTCCCAAGCGTGCTTGGTACTCATTTATCGACCAACTGAAGGGATGAATGGCTGAGTCAATCTTGCCCGGCCGAGGATCGAACCCAGGACCTGTGCCACGGGAGCGTGTAGCACTACCACTCAGCCACCGGGAGTCACTGTAACATATTATATCTTAATTTTTATACTATTTATTTAATTAGAGTGATTCAGTGATTTTACGGTTATTATTACTGTAACATGTCTCGTTACATCAGATTTTTTGTTTCATAATATGTTACTAACATGTTTCATAACATGTTTTCGTAACAAAAGTACTGCCACCCTGAGTGACGATAACGAATAGAAAATAAATTAATAAGAATTTGGGTTTCGAATCCGGAAACTCATAATTAGATGATTTTCAATTTTCCATATGTGCCATTGCGATCTAACCATATCTGCAATCTCGAATTTCTAATATGTTTTTTTTTATGGAAAATAAATGTTATTGCTTGAAAGAAGTGAATAACTTAAATAACACAAAACTGGCTACAAAATAAATACATATCTTATTTTTAATAAATACATATCTTTTTGAAAACTGATATCTTATTTTTGATAAATACATATCTCATTGAAATCTGAGAAAAAGTTTTGTTTAATACCAATATTTTACTTTGGCCCTGATAAATTTCTTGTAGGAGCAAAACTACACGACAACAATATCGTATATTTAGATCTTTACTAGTTTCAAACAAATTAAAGGGGGGGAAACAGATTTATTAGTTAAAATGGCCTAACCATGCAAATGATACGGAAAAAAATTTAAAAATCTTTCCCTTTGGAATAGGAAAAAGAAAACTTAGTTTAATTTATTTCATAAGTGATTAGGAAATAATTAATGATTTAAATTAGCAAAAAGTTCACTGTTTTTTTTAAGAAAATTTTTCATGTGTTTTTTCAATTTAAATTTAGGAAATTAATTTAAGTAGATTAAGTAATTTTTCTAAAATAGAAAAGAAATTTCAAAATATTGTTGCAGAAAATGCTACGCATATTTAAGTTCAATTTTATGAAAGATTTTTCTAATGATAAAGCTTTAAGTACGTGACCTTATTCTTCTTTATTCTTATAAGCAAGTTCCAGCATATTAAGAGTGATAAGGCGTAATTATTATTATTATTATTATTATTAATAATAATAATTAATTAATAGCGTAATAGGAGTGTACTCCGTCAATCGGAAAAAATAAAATAGTTCCATTAGAAAAATATGTCGTATATATTATGTAATCAAATGATTATATATCTCGCCTGTGTATTTATTTAACAATGAACAATTGGCATGATGTTTAAAAAATCTCTGACGATATCCGAAATAAGCAGATATTGACCTTACGATATATCCAATCAAATTTCTAATTGAATCCTTCCATTTGAATTAAACCCTTATTTACATTTAGTTACTCGGTGCAAGAAGAAATTTTTGTTTTTATTTAAAATAACTCAGTTTGTGATTAATTATGAATGAAATAATTCAGTAGAAGATGATGAATTATGTATATACAGAGCATAAGTAAAGTTTAGCAAGTATAAAAAGGCATAGATGAGTATTTTCATTTCCCACATTAATAAAGATAAAGACACTATTTTCCGAAAACATAAAATGTATTCATTTTGTAATTCTTATTGATGTATTTTTCGAATAACTATAACCATCATTTAAATATGTAATTTAGTTCAATCATGCTTTTTGAATAAGGTAATGTATTATTAATAATTCAATTAAATTCCAAGATTGATAATTTAGAGGAAATTCGAAACAAACATTATGAAAATGATGTAATTGTTAAAATAATCTTTTCCATCATAATATACAGAATAGAAGAATAAAATTTTTAATTCAAGATTTAATTTAGAGAAATGTAAGTACATAAACACTCCTTTTTTCAATGATTAATAAATAAAACTGTCATTTTTCATCCATGACTCAAGCGGAAGTTGTGCTTTAAATGACCTTTATATGACGAAAGTTGGTTCATGGTTAAACTTGACATCTTTCTTGTTTCGTCTATTGATATTTTAATGGTCAGCAGAATCTTTTCTTTTTATGAATAGGAAATTGATTATATATTTGCTCTTTGACGTCTAAACAGTTTATTTATGCATCTACTCTCTCGTATTTTCTCTCCTAGTATCTACTACGAGATTTTAATACATGATTTATGTAGATTTCAAACATGGATGACTCGAATAAATCGCAAATTTGTGTGAATGTATATAGTTTTTAATTCCTTTTTTTAAAAAGGCACTTAAGTTTTTAGGGTGCTATCCTAAATATAATAGCTAAATAATTAAAAAAAGACGTTTTATTACGCCATTTTTCAAAATTGTTTTCTGCAATAAAATGATTTTGAATGATATATCAACACGATGTTGAGTCAGGACCGAATTAAGCGTACGCGGGGCCATTAAAATTTTTGGGGCCCTTAGAATAATTTTTTTTCCTGTATATTTTTTATTTATTTAAATATAAAAGTATTTATATATCTTTATAATAAACCAGGCTAGCTCTCTATGTTANTTCCTCGTATATTTTTTATTTATTCAAATATAAAAGTATTTAAATATCTTTTCATTTAGGAAAGCAATATGATTAACATTATGTAAAAAAAAAATATCGTATTTTATTTATTATATATTTGAAATTTTTTTTTTCAAATCATTGTTTTACTTAATTTTTTAAAATTTATTTTCAAAAAATCCATTTTAAGGGGGCCCCTAATCATTGGAGGCCCCAGGCCATGGCCTAGTCTGGACTGATGGGTAATCCGGCACTGTGTTGAGTTTCCGACTATCAATGTTCGACGCCGACGGGAAACTCTTGAATCAAGGATTGGGACAAACGAGTTTTCATGGAGAACTTTTTGATGGAACTAACCTACATTTGCGTTACATGGAAGGGAAAATCACAAAAACCTCACACGATTAGCCTGATGGCCAGGGAACTTTAACCCTTGATCTGTTTACCATTTAGAATATTCACGTCAGCATTATGGTCGGTGCTAGCCGGGTGCGGAATTCGTATCAACCAGCCATCGCTTGGATTCGAATCAGGATTACCTCTTTGGGAAACGAACGCTCTATCTCCTGAACCCCCACGGCTCGATTTTGAATGATTTTATTTTATAACTGTCGTTAAACAGCCGACCTAATTCTTGGTTTGCATCTACCAATGTTCAACTCAGCATGCTTGCAATTTTGAACCCAATTCAAAAGAAAAGGGAAAGTCTGGATCAAGTATCGGGGAAAATTTGCCTTCGTGTAGGACTTTTTTAAGGAACTAACCCTCATGTCCGTTACATGGGGAGGAAAACTACGAAAACCTCCCATGATTAGCCTGACGTTAAGGGAACTCTAACCCATGATCCGTCTACCATTGAGGATATTCACGTCAGCACTGTGATCGGTGTGAGCCGGGAGCGGAATTTGCATTGACGAGCCATCACTAGTCACCTCATTGGAAGGCCATCGCTCTATCCCATGACGCACCACGGTTAAAGGTGGGGGATTTTGAATGACTGATGAAAATGAATGAATTGGAATTCAATTGAAGATTTTGATGCAAAATTCCCTTAGAGAAAACCCCTCAAACTCATATTATTTCTTATTATTACATTATTCTTTGAAATGGTTCAGTTTTCTTTTCAAGATACTTCACTTTATTGTTGTTTTGTTTGTTTAGGTTTTAAGGGCGAGTTGTGCTTTAGTTTCGTTAAATAAAGGAATGTAATCCTTTCCTAAAAATGCTCATCCTCACTACCGGCAGCTAATAATAAGCAGTTGATTTCTAATAAAAGTAAAAAGAAGAAAAAATACCCAGAGGGACAGATTTTACTACTTGCTTTGGCAACTGCGAAAAAATTTTATTAAATAAAACATTTTTAATTAAATAAAATAAAAAAGGCAATTTTGTCAAAGTAAACAAATGAACTCTCTAAAGTTGCGAATCATTTACCAATGAATATGAAAGGAGCGGAAAAAAAAATTTTTATATATACAATTGTCTTCTGTGAAGTTTCGCTCGATTTAAAATTAGCATTTTCAAAATTAAAATGCTACCTTTACTTATCTAACTATATTGCGTTTGATATTAGTTAAGCGATTGATTTTGCTATTTTATTGAACGTAACTCTAACTTTAAAGTTACCGAATTGGAAAATTATAGAGCGTGCTTTTAGAACGTCACGCAAAGCGAGAAATATGAGTAAATGTCTAGGAAAACATGATGTAGCTTTAATATGAGTTGAAAAGAGTTATTTAGAATTAAAAGTACGGCGAAACTAAAACATTTTCGTTATAAAATTTTTTTAAAAAACAGTTTAGTTTGATATTTAAATATAAGTTCGCTTAAAATTAGTTAAAACAGCAAGCCTGTTTTAAACTTTAAAATATTATAGTCATTATTCAAATTTACACATTTACATTTGGAGGGAAAAAATAAGTCCCATTTTCTGAAATTTTTTGCGTGTTTCTTTTAAATAAATCAATAAATGAGTTTTAGAAACTTGTAGTTAAAAACTCGTTTTTAAGTCAGTGTCATACTTCTTTTAGATGGATAA
The DNA here is from genome assembly GCF_043381705.1 of Parasteatoda tepidariorum. Taxonomy (NCBI): domain Eukaryota; kingdom Metazoa; phylum Arthropoda; class Arachnida; order Araneae; family Theridiidae; genus Parasteatoda; species Parasteatoda tepidariorum. The sequence continues at coordinate 46,238,486 of NC_092205.1, read as the reverse complement.
AAAGAGCAACAGTAAAAAATAGCCGGCAAACAAAACATTAAAAAAAAGCACCTAAACACTTAACTACAAATTCAATTCTGGTAGGTGAACCAGAATTTAGTGTCATTAAATAATTAATAGAATGAAATTATATATTCTTTCAAAAAATGAATTAATATATAAGGATTAATTAAGAATTTGCAGAAGAGAACTTTACTCACTTCAAACTAATGCACAAAAAAATTATTACTCTTAAGCAGTTTTAAAAATGGTGTAAATTATAGCAATTGCACTTCTTGTATTGTGATATAATAATAATGTAAAAATAGTACTTTTTCAACGGGCTATTTTTTTTAAAAAACTATTAATTTGAAATACTTTATCATTTATGTTAATATTTTTAATGTATCTAAAGATTGGGCCCATTAAAGACTATTCTTAATTTATTTAATTAATACATTATTTATAATAATATTATAATGTATTATATAATTTGCATTAAAATATATGAAGTTAAAAAAGTTATTTTGATTTAACTTCAAATTAAACTTTGTATAGTAATCTTTTTAAGAAATATGTAGTTACGAAGGACTGATTATAAAATTACATTGATTTTAGGCTCAGCAACCCGAATAAACTGTTAAAAATTCCAGATTAAATTATGGCATTAAGTATCGGCAGTTTGGGTCCATCTTCTGTAAAATCCATTTTACCATAAAAACCATTTTTACCGTAATTTTTACTTTTATATTTATTTGATTAGAGTGATTCAGTGATTTTAAGGTAATTATTAATGTAAAAATTACGGCACATCAGATTTTTTGTTCAGTAACATGTTCCGGTAAAATGGATTTTACGGAGAAAAAAAGTACCGGCACACTGAGGGACGGTACATTTTACCGTAACTTGATCCAAGATTTAATACAGTATGTAATCGGACGTTGAATTTAAATAATTGTAAATGAGGTGCTTTTTTTCCGGTGCTTATTTTCGTGATTCTTTTTTTTTTCAGGGATATATAATGATAGATTCAAAATGTTATTCAAACAATTAAATGGCTATAAAATGCTTATGTTTAAACATTTTTGAAAATACTTTTTTATTGCTAATTTAAGTCCACTTCTCTGATCAAAAACTTTTATTTGAGACAAAAAAAAAAGGAAACAAATTTATTACAAAAGGCAATATGCTTTACGCTATTGCTGAAACATTTTACTTTAATAAATGTAAACTTTTAATTTCTTTTGTGTGATAAAAAAATACAATAAGGAAAAAAATAAAATGCAAATAGGGAATAATTATCCATAGTGGGAGCTAGCAGTTGAAGTGATAACCAATGCATGAAACCTTGGCATTCTCCCTTTCAGGAAAGCAATACCTGGATGCCTTAGTAAAGGCGTGCTCTTTTGGATGTAATCCAAGGACAAATGAGAAAAATAAAAAGATACTTCACTAGGGAATGATCAGGGTTACATCACATAATCATGATTGTGTTTTTCACCAAACCTTAAAATGAGATAGGCCATTAGTTGATGTCTTTCTTTTACTATGGTCGGATCATATTTAGAAAAGAAAAAATGTGCTATAGCAAAAAAAGAAGGAAAAATATTAAGTGAAAATTAATTTTAAAAAATGCGTCTTTTACTTTAGTTATAATGACTGTTCTTGTAATAAATTCTAACAAAATCATATTTCTTTCAATAATATAAGCTAATATTTAGAGCACTAAGTAGAGATGAAGCGGTTCCTAAATTGTTGTTGTTTAAATTAAATAAGGCGTTCGGATTGGAAGAGGAGTTGAAGAACTAAAATATATAAATACAGTTGTGCTGTGCTTGGCTACCATTAAAATTTATATGATGCACAAGACAATTTTGAAATGTGACGAAGGCTGCTAGTTCTCGTACATCTTCTGAATCGTCGTCCTATCAACTTGGTGAATTATGGTTTCATTCGATTCAGCAGATAGGTTTTTATACGAAACTAAATGTCACTTCGTTTATCCCTTCCCCGACAGATGACTTTTAGTCACCATTTTGAATTTACTGAGAAAGGGGTCATAACAGAAAAAAAACTAGTTTGAAAAGTTCAAGTTCATCCATGTCTATCAAGTTAACCATTAACTGGCAATGGTAAAGTTCAAGTTTTTTAAAGCTCAGTAAATTCAAAAAGGTGACTAAAACTCGACTTTCGGGGAAGGGGAACTTCAAGTTTCCATGTTCAATGCATACAACAATTTTTTTAAAATTATTTCAATTCTTCTCTCACTGTTACCATAATGAGCCCCATTTTTACTGACCTAATTTTTAAGCCCAGAGTACTCAGAGAAAAAAATCATATTCTGAAATGATTATGAAACAAAAAAAGTTAAATTGAAAGTCACTCTTATTCAACAGTTATCAAATAAATCTTGATATTCTACTGATAAATATTGATTGTCGAGATAATAAAATTGAGATCAGGCACAGTAACATACATCATTAATATTAATCCTTTAGCTGTTGCAATAGTATTATGTTCCGAATTTAATTAAAGCGTCATGATTTTGTAATCACACAAAATATTCATTATTATTTTAAACTCGACCTCCAAACATTAAGCATTTGATTAAAGTACGCATTTTCTTATCTTTTAATCTATTGAATAATGAATTTGCTCAAAATGTTTTATCTTTTCATAAATTCTAAATTAAACAAGAGCAACACTCTTCTCGCTTTATTATTTTTCATATTCAATATTCAATAAAAAATAAATTATGATATTAAAGTAATGCCATCTACTGAAAAGGTCATTTGTTAAAAATGCGTATTTCCTCACTCTATATAAAAAAAGTCTATCTATGTATCTTCTCTAGTCACTCGAGAACCAGTTTAAATCTTTTTCTTTTCTACGTTTTTTTTTATAGCAGTTTTTAAATTTTCTAGGGGTGGTTTGTAAATATTCATCTTTTTTCTGGGTTATGCGAAAATACGAAATTTCATTGGTAAAAAAATATTTAAATGTAAAATATTAATTGATGACAAAAAATTTAATCAAAACATAGATTAAATGTGCGCTGTCATAGAAACAGCATTTTCACAAAATGTTAAAAAAAAAAAAAAAAAAGAAGCACGCGGAACCACTAGAAAAAATTAAATATCCTTAAAGCTCAGTAAAGTCATAGTTTAAATGCATAAGCGTGCAAAAGCATACAGGCTAACATAAGTTATCGAAAATTGAAGAAAGATTATATTTCACCGTGAGTGGTAATATTAAACATAAATATCATAAACATAAACATAAACATAACATAACATTAAACATAAACATAAATATAAAATTAAAAATATAAATTCTTATTGGTCCAAAAGACATTTAAAATTCAAGGCTTAATTCTAATTCTAATGTGTGCCAACTAATGAAAATAATAAAATATTCACTTCTTTTTTTATCATGAATTTCAAATTCTTAAATTTTATGTTATTATTTAAATGAAAATATAAATTTTATTAAAAATTTTTTTTTTTAAAAATCAATACTTATTGCCAAGTGTTTCGTTTCACGAACTATGAAGGCGAAATTAATAAACAAATTCACGCAGAGAAATGCTTAATTCTCAATTATAAAACAAAACAACCTTTCTTTATTTTTCGTACATTAATTCCAATAGCCAGATTCAGGTTATTATTTTTATAAACAAATATCCATAACGATTACGATTAAAAACTATTAAATCGATTCTCAACACCAAGCCTATGAATCAAGTTCACCAACAAGTAGAACCGCGCTAAGTTCTGATTTGCGGCAGAGCTAGATTTGCGCAGGTCACCGGTGACAGATAATACACATAGGGAATCGAATATGACAATATCGTGTATATTAAACAAAGCGGTAATTATTGAATACGATATCATTGCGAGTGGTGCTACATTATAGTTGGGTAACCAAATAATGACATTAATGTAGAAATTAGATTATTAAAGAAAATATCACAATATACTTTTGAATAACCATATTATAATTTATACGCATCACTCATGGGTGTGAATGTTCATGTGGGTGACAACTCGAAAAAGAAGGCGCCAATACATGATCCTTTTAACATAAAAGTAGAAGATTAGAGGTTGGGAACCAACAGCGGATAGACTCCCCAAACGTACATAAATTATATATTTGATCAATTAACTTTCGTCTAGGATTAAAAAAGTTTAAAACTGGTTGGCAAGCTGAAGTAAATTTTAATTCACGAACGCAACGACCTATAGGAGGCGTTGTTATTTGAGACGAATTCCTGCCAGCAGAACAACATCAGTTGCACTGGAGATTTTTTAAGTGTAGAATGGCAACGTTCCTTACATTATTGTGGCCAATTAAATTTAAAAAAGGAAAATGTATGATATTGCTTCTTATGGAATAGAAAACAAAATGGAATCTCTTTTATTTAGAGATGGAACATCCGAAACGCATCGGAAAATATTTGTAAAAAATCTTATTATTAGAGATAAAACCTAGTGTCTGAGAAATCGTTCTACTAAATTTAATGATTTAATATGAAAGATCTACTTAAGCTATACATTCCATACTTTTCTGAATTATATTACTTGAAACATTAAAATATGTAAAAAAAGTATACAGAATCACATAATTTTATACGATTTAATTTTGTAAATACAATTTTTATCAAAAAATTTAAAGTTTCATTAAAAAATCATTATTTACAAACTAAAAATGTAAAATAAGGAATGCTTAGGATGAAAAAAAAGCGATTCTACAAATTCCTCATATTGAAATAAAAAAAACTTTCATATTTTTTTTAAAGTCTTAAAGTTCTTGATCAGACGAAGAAAACCATTCTATAGCGAACTATTTTCAAATTATAAAAAAAAATTATTTACAGGTAAATCTTTTATTATAAAAATCATAACACTTGCTTTATAAATCCGGATAATTCCAAATGAAATGTTCTTTGTTTGAAAAATTTATTCTCAAATAATATATACGTAGATTATCCCTCCGTTACTTTTAGATCACATATCCACACAACAAAATTTTATAATTGTAAGATCTCGATATGAATTTTAATATGTAGCTTAAAAACAGAATAGATGAATTCCAGTTGAAATTATTCTTTCAAAATAAAAAAATACTTACCAAGAAAACGATAAAAATGTATTAATAATCAACACAAATGATACGATTTCAACTAATTCGGATAATTCTTTGTTGTTTTCCGATTTATATAGATACAGAAATATATACTATTCTATAAAGAAGTAGAATATTCTATAACTATTTCAGTTCTGCACGTTCTGAAATCATATTTATTCATTGGAATAAACTAAGCAATGTTGACTTCACTTTAATTTGTAATGAATTAAAGACAAAAAAAAAAAAAGATGTATTTTACCGCAACAGTGTGCGATCACGAAATCGGAAGTTATCGGTTGCTAGTTTGTTGATAATAGAAAGGTAAAAATTATTGAGAAATTGTTCTTCAAATGTTTGGCGTGCTCTGTTTCTGAAAAATTTACCACTGTTCTGGGTAGTTTTTTCAAGTTCTTCTGCCTTTTCTTTAGGGAAATTTTGCTTCTTATTTGCTGCTAAAATATTGACATTCTACTCTTCCAATGATTATGATAGAACTAAATGAAAACTTAATAAATAAAAGCCAGTAAATAAGCTCTCCGCTAGAGGGCGTACTCAAGCGTTGAGATCGTGAATTACTAGTAAAACGTGCCAATTAAATACACAGGCTGATTTCAATTTTTAAACATAAGTACTCGAATACTTGGATAAGCTGTCTTTTAGTTCTTGAGCAGCGTTATTAATTCTAAATTATTTTTTCTAACAAGGGAAACTAGGGAAGTGTGACTCGTCAATTTTGAAATAAACTAGTGGGATGTATGCCTTATGAGGAATAATTTTAGGGGGAAACATTCGTTTCGGCCCATAGAAGGTTCTGTGAGAGATAAAAAATAATTCAATATATAGAAAAATCGGTATTTTATTACTTTAATGCAGACTATTAGTTATTGTAATTGTCTCATACTCCAATTAATTTTGTGGTACTTTCACGTACTATATAATGCATATTTATTGTCAAAATTGATTTCGAGAATTTTATATATCTGTAGTTTTTCAGAAAAATCTGTTAGGTTAATTTTAAAAAAAAAATTGACATCGAATTTTTAAATTCTTTTTCTCCAAAAAACTTTCTAAATTAATTGGAGTATGTAATTGCAAATAATAAATTAACAATTAATTAATAATTTATTAATGATTAATTAATTTTTTGATCAATTTATAAACTAGCAAATTAATTAATTATCCAATTAATTACAAATTAATTGGATTATGAGACAATTACAATAACTAATAGTCTGCATTGAAGTAATAAAATATCGATTTTTCTATACATTGAATTATTTTTTATCTCTCACAGAACCTTCTATGGGCCGAAACGAATGTTGTCCCCTAAAATTATTCTTCATAAGGCATACATCCCACTAGTTTATTTCAAAATTGGCGAGTCACACTTCCCTAGTTTCCCTTGTAAGTTTATCTTTTGTTTTCAAATGTATCATTTACTGTTTTAGATCTGAGCGTTCTTTTACCTTGAGGAAGTTTATAACGGTTAATATTCATTTCGTTCTTTTAAAAAAAAACTTACAAATGAAACTCATTGACCCGCATAATTAATAACAAGAAATAAATACGCAATTTGATTTTGACGGAGTTGCTAATTTGATTTAATATCCATTAAAAAAGCCGTTGAAATACTTAGGATTTTTTTTTTTTATGTTAGTCTATGTTGTACTTAACATTTTAATAACTAATTCACCACTATACCATACGAATATGTAAGAGACAAAAATTAAATCCACTCTCACTTGAATAATAAGAGTTTATTATACTTACATAATATTCCATTTCGCACTTCGAATCAGAATTAGTGAAAGATGTCAGCGTTCTTAATTATTCCATAAAACCATTTACAACACACGAAATGATTTGTTTTACAATTCTATTTACAAAAATATAAAATACTAGCTTCATCAGTATAACTCAAAGCACTCAGAGATATAAAATGGTGTAAATATAAATATATTAATGCTCAAAAATAAATAAATAT
>NC_092205.1:46203740-46228929 GCF_043381705.1 Parasteatoda tepidariorum | reverse complement strand
GATTACAAGTAATTGATTACTGTAATCAAAATTGTAATCATGATTACAGCTGTAATCAAAATTTTTTGAAAGTTGTAATCACGTTTACAAGTAATTGATTACTTGTAATCGTGATTACAAGTAATTGATTACATAGCTGTAATTATCTGTAATCAATTACAGTTGTAATCGATTACTGTAATCAACGGCCAACTCTGCTGTCCTGTACTCTTTTTTTTTCTTTCCTGGTTGGATATTATTAATTAGAATCAAATAAGCTGGTTAGAGTAAAAATAGTGCTTCATAAAAATACAATTTACTGAATAAAGCTAATGTTGCTTTTTTGTCAATAACAGAGAAATATTTTTTTAAATAAATAAATCAAACAAAGAAAGCGAAAAAAAATAATGCGCTGATATTTCTTTCTTCGTCTCTGTGAGTCTAATATTTCACACTTTGCTTAAAGAGCATTTGTGATTGTATACGGAGCCTTATTATACAAAGTATATAATAGTTACCATACTTCATACATTACCGAAAATGGAAAGTATTGAACACAGACACAATATACTACTAATGCAAATAGGATAACTCCACAATTTTCCTTTCAGTAGGTCAAAATTTCCTATTTAATTGGTATTATAATTTGTTTTTAAAAAAAATGCAACTTCCTCCAAAAAGTCCGTCCTTTTTCTTCTTTTCTGAGGAAAGGGCAAGGTTGCAATTAATAATAATTTTTGATTGATGAAATCAGTTCCCTGATAAAAGGGCAAAAGCATAATCTGAAAGGCATAATCTAGAATTTGAATTCCTTTTAAAGCAAACTCATCTTCCAAAGAAAAGTTGGTAATTATTTTGAGAAGCAAAGCAATGTTGTACAGCCCCATTTCATGTTAAAGATTTCACAGATTAGTGGGCCGCGCAGCTCCCTGAGAAATGCATAATCTGTATACATTTTTAAAGGAATCGCATTTTCCTATGTCAGATGGTAATTTTTTTTATTATTAAATGTGATGCCATTATAGGTATTACGTATTTCCTAGCTTTTAAAATTTCTTTAAATTCACAAATTTAATTGTTTAACTATTTTTAATCCTGCAGTAATTAAATAAAATCAATTTATCACATTTTATGAACAGCGAATATAAATACTTTAATTTTTTTCTTAACAAATCAATGCAACGGCTAACTCTTTGTAAATCAATACAAGCGTCTAATTCATTAATTCCGTGTCGCTCCAAATCAAATATCAAATAAATCTATATTTTCAACTTTCTTAACTTTAGCAAAATATTTTATTTTTCTTTAAACTATTTTATTTTTCTAACCACTGAAATTCTTCGGTGACACCGTTATGCTAAATTCTAACGATCTTTTTTAGGATTAAATTGTAGCCAGATAGCATAAAATTGAATATTAATAACACGGAGTTGGCTTTAGTTTTAGCTATATTATCTATCAATAACTCTCCAAATCTCTTCCCATGTTCCTAAGAGTCCGTTAGCAACTATTGTTAAAACACGAACTAGAACTAATTAAAACACAACTCTATTTTTAAAAAAACTGCCAATACCAACGTTACAAAACTTAACAACTTTAAATTATTTTAAACATAACAGTAATAGCAAAAAAGAACATCATACCAAAGAACAAAAACCGAAGAAACATCAGTGGCGTATCTAGATCACGCATCGCTTTTTAATTTATTGCCGTTTTCAAAAAAATGATCTAGTTCATCGCTTTTAATTTATTGTCGTTTTCAAATAAATGATCTAATTCATCGCTTTTAACAACTATGTATTTACTAGTAATTTGAATTTTTCGGAGTTAGGGTTGGGGTTTTTCGATGGCCGAAGACCCCTCAGTCTAACCATTGAAAGCGTTAAAAAAGTTTTATAAAACATTTGGCTACAACTTACTGTGGAGCCAATAATGGTATCACATTATTATTATTATTTTTAGTGGCAAGTCAATGTTTTCCTGATTGTCCTGACAAACAGATTTCCCAGACAAAAGGATCTTGTATTCTTCTAAAGGAAGAGCACAATTTTGATTCTTAATTCATATTTTATGAAACTATATTTTCTTATAAGAAGTTTAATTTCACTTTTTGGATAAAACTAAAGGGATTTTACAGTCACCCTTCCATGCATAAATTATGCAGAAATATTTTATCCGCATTTAGAAGTTAAAAGCATTAAATTATACTGCAAAAATAAAGTTTTCATTAATATATATCGTTTTTGTTTGGTAAAAGCAATTTATTTTCACAAACTAACGACATGTCTTATTAACTAAAACATATACTGCTTCAGATTTTTTTAAACATTTTCAGCGATCATTTTCTTGTTAATTGCATTATTACAGCATAAAATATCACTGAAAGACTATTCCCCAGGAATTAATTAGGGAAATCATTATAGTCTTAATTACCAAACATGCATCTTCTTTAAAAAGAAAGATATGTAGAATGTCATATATATGTAGAAGCAACTGGAATGCTTTCTTTTATCGATTTCTCTTAATCATTTCGGAGCAAATAAGATAAACGACTGTCGATAAAGAAACAAGGAAAGTGCTCATTTTTACTTTCCGCACCAGTAAGTAAGAAGGAAAGAAGCGATAATTTCCATTTATTTATCAATAATATAAGGAAATATTTCACATCTAATAACGAGTTATGTATACTAATTTATCTATAACAATATGTTAAAATATTTTCACTATAATTTTTAACATCAACTATATTAAATAACTACATAGTTTTGTCAAGGAACTGTGTGAGACTAATTGATACAGTATCGTTTTTTCAAATAGTAATTAAGCTTCTAACTTATAATATCATTCATTCTGTTTTCTAAATGAGAAATTTCGAATAATTGTATAACTAAAACTAAAACCAATTAAGAAAACTCGATCACTTATTTGAATCAAAGAGGAATCAATTTGTTTACCTAAAAACTATATCGATTTTTGAGGGATCCCATTTAGGATCTTTATGGAAAATACGATCTATATTTTGATATTCAGTTTTGTGAAAATCGAATCGTTTTAAAACACGCTATTCAAACTTTACTGATTTGCATTGAAAAAATATTTTTCAAATCGATGTATAATGATGCATTTGAATTTTAAATTTTTTACTTCTAATATTTCTGTCATTACTTTTAAGGAAATGGATATCGATGTAGGAAAATAAAGATCTTATAAATGTCGAATTTCTTTCATTTGCTTTTTTTTTTTTTTTTAATATTCTTAAAATATATCACTTTATTGAACTACATGCCAACACTACTATTGAGAACTTTTTATCTATACAGCTATTATTTTTCAAACATTATGTTTTGTTGCAATTCAGACTTTTATTTTAATTATTTGTAATGGCGTCATATCTTCCCAAAATGAAGTCAAAATTGTGGTAAAAATTTATTCACTTTAATTTTTATATAAATCATCTTTTATATTTGAATTTCGCACCGGTAATTAACATATTTCTTTATAACCTCTTTATTAAATACAATTTTCATTATTTCATTGTTGTTTTTTTAAACCAAAACTACTTAATTGTGAAATTTTATAAGTTATCTTTGTTACAATGAAAAGTTTCTCTTTTATAATAAAACTTATTTTTACTGTTCCAAACATCTTGAAGAATAAGTTCTCAAATAAAAATTTATTATTTGATTATAAGTTTATTGCTCTGCATTTGATAAATTAACGGAATTAACTTTTCACCAGCGATAAACATCGACTGGATTTAAGCTTCTCTTTAATAATAAAACTTACTTTTCTTGTTCATAATATTTTGTAGAATATAATCTGAAACAAAAATTCATAATTTGATTATCACTTTACTTTGGTACATTGATAAAAATAATTTTTTATCAACGCTAAATATTTACTAGATTTAAAGATATCTAATCCAAATTTTAATTTTTTTAACAAGCTATTTAAGAACACAAATTTCAAACATTTAACTAATAATAAAAAGTTTCTCTTTTATGATAAAATTTATTTTTACTGTTCCAAACATTTTGAAGAATAGGTTCTTAAATAAAAGTTTGTTATTTGATTATCAGTTTATTGGTATGTATTTGATAAATTAACGGAGTTAACTTTTCATCAAGGCTGAACATCTACTAGATTAAGTTTCTCTTTGATAATAAATCTTTTTTTTAATGTTCCTAATATTTCATAGAATATATTTTTAAACAAAATTTGTTTGATTAACTGTTTATTTTGATAAATTGATGACATTAATTAATCATCAAAGCTAAACATTTCCTAGATTTAAATCCTTATGTAAACAAATTTTTCAATATTTATTTTTTTTAACAAATTGGTTGGTAATGCATAATTTAAGCATTTAACTAATAATAAATAGTTTCTCTTTGATAACAGAATTTATTTTTACAGTCCCTAGCATATTGAAGAATAAGTTCTAAAAAAAAATTTACTCTTTGTTCATCGTTTTATTGCTTTTCATTTGATAAAAGATAAAAAGACGGAATTAACTTTTCATCAACCTTAAAAATCTATTAGAGATCTATAGAATATATTCTAAAACAATATATATTAACTGTTTATTTTGATATATTGATGACATTAACTTTTCATCAATCCTAAACATCTACTATAGAAAGACCTGAGACATCTACTCTATCTAATATCGTATCTCGATATATTTCTGAAGGAGTAACTATTTCTAACATATTTTTCTTGTACCTAATATTTTGTAAAATATTTTCTCAAAACAAATTATTGTTTAATTATCAGTTTATTTTGATATATCGGTGGAATTAACTTTTCATCATCGTTAAACATCTACTAAATTTAAATCGTGTCTCGATATTTTTTTAAAAAAGTAACTATCTCTAACTTATTTTTCTTGTTCTTATTGCTTTGTAGAATATATTCTGAAAAAAGAAATTATTATTTGATTATCAGTTTATTTTCATATATCGGCGGAATTAACTTTTCCTCGGTGTTAAACATCTACTAGATTTAAGTCGTATCTCGATATATTTTTAAAAAAGTAACTATCTCTAACTCATTTTCTTGTACCTAATGCTTTGTAGAATATATTCTGAATTTTTTTTTTATTTGATTATCAGTTTATTTTGATATATCGGCGGAATTAACTTTTCATCATCGTTAAACATCTACTAAATTTAAATCGTGTCTCGATATTTTTTTAAAAAAGTAACTATCTCTAACTTATTTTTCTCTTTCTTAATGCTTTGTAGAATATATTCTGAAAAAAGAAATTATTATTTGATTATCAGTTTATTTTCATATATCGGCGAAATTAACTTTTCATCGGTGTTAAACATCTACTAGATTTAAGTTGTATCTCGATATATTTTTAAAAAAGTAACTATCTCTAACTCATTTTTCTTGTACCTAATGCTTTGTAGAATATATTCTGAAAATTTTTTTTATTCGATTATCAGTTTATTTTGATATATCGGCGGAATTAACTTTTCATCAACACTAAACATCTACTAGATTTAAGTCATATCTCGATATATGTTAAAAAAGTAACTATCTCTAATTTATTTTTCTTGTTCCTAATGCTTTGTAGAATATATTCTGAAAAAGAAAATATTATTTGATCATCAGTTTATTTTGATATATCGGCGGAATTAACTTTTCATCAACGCTAAATATCTAGCAGATTTAAGTCGTATCTAGATATATTTCTAAAAGAGTAATTTAGTGAGAGATGTAATAGACAGCCAATTATGTCTGCCGCCCTTGGAAGTAGTCATTTCTAAATGGGTGAGATAGGCAATTTTCTTGCTGGCGTAGCATTTAGGAGCATTAAGTCGTTATCTATTGTTCCTTATTACGTCATTTTCGTTCCCATTTGTTACTTGGTATCACATCAGGTGAATTACGACCGTCTCCTGTACGTAAATATAGGAAAGAACTGCAAAAAATGAGGGGGGAAAATAGCCAAAATTTCAACTAGATACGGAAAAATATTTTATGCTCTATTTTAATGAACGAAATTAGATAATATTTTTGAACTAAGCAATAATTATTTCAGCTAAGTATAGCTATAAACTAAAACTAAATTTCTATACTATTTTATTCCTCTATACGACATAAAAAATATTGGTCCAACCAGAGTTTTCTATTGTTGTCAGTATATTTTTATTGATTGGAAAATTACATGGTAGGATCCAGTTTTTCCACATTAATTTATATATTTATTGGTTATCATCAGCATAATTGATAACAGTCATAAATTGTATTATTTTCCGATAAAATATTTTTGTATTCGTTATTTAAAGGTATTTACCTGTAATATTTGTCTTATTCTACTTTGGTACTATTATTTTTGATTGTTTTCTAAATTAAGAGTTTGAAACTAAAAGAATTGTTTATTTTTGCTAGTCCTGCTGAAAATATTTTCTTAACAATTTTTTCTAACAAATATTCTTAAAAAAATATTTTTTTTAATTACTATTTTTTTAATATTGTTTATTTTATGAAAATACAATTCGTATCTCACAATCTGTAAAATTAACAAATTTTTTTTAATTAATTTTTAAAAAAATAGCCTCTTTAAAATAAACAAAAAAAATTTTTTTTTACGATTCAGTTCAGTTTAAATCAGTTTTTTTTAACGATTTCTTTTTGGATTAACTTAAGGAATTCTCGTTATAAAGTGATATTATCTTTTTTACATCGTGGCACTTGGTTTGAAAAAAATTTAATTTTGTAAAGGTATAAAAATATTGAACTCATGCATATAAAAATAATTTAAAACTTTGGACTGTTGTTATAACTTATTAATCATATAAATCAGAAGAAAAAAAACTCACTTTTTCTGACAGGTGGGGGAAAAAATATTTATATTTTTCACGCATTTCGTTCGAAAACTACAAAAATACTTATAAAAGACACTTATAATCATTGTAAGACAAGAATAAATCATGGTAAGCTAAGGCAGGCCACATACTGAGGGAGCCATCGGTAAATAAGAGGCATACAAGAGGCAGAATCCTATACTTTTGCATTAGCGTGCGCTCATCACCTCTCATCATAATGTGTGGCCTGCCTTGTAAAAACACGATCTGAAAGCAAATATGTTTTCAGAATAAGAATTATTAAGTAGTACATACAAATAGGTAGTTGTAGTCCATTTTTTTCTATTTATAAATTTTACAAAGGACGACTGATTCTTATGATTTATATTTTTTAATAGTATCGTAATTAATTTTCTTCATAATAAATTCTCCCAGCCAAAAATATTATCTCTATTAAGCTCAGTTGGAAGCCTATATTATACAACGATTTCTTATGAAAGCATTTAGTCATAATTATTTAAATGTCAATAGTCAATAATAATCGAATGTAATAATATCGAATCATATTTTTTTAAGAAAAAATTATGTGGGACAGTAATCATAAAATTTATTTCAAACAAAAAAAAATTAGAAATTTATGTTAATAAGCAAAATCTGTAGTTAATGCCAAAATAATATTATCAAAAGTTATTCCAAACTTTTTGCGAAAAGTCATTGTTTTGTGAAATTGTGAAAAAATCCTCAAATGTTTTTGATTTGTGAAAATCGAGACCTATTTTCGTGATTTTAAGAAAAATCACAAAGCCAGTGAAGTGTGCAGTCATTTTGAGAGAACTTTTTTTTTTGTATTTTTTGTGTGTAAAACTCTATTCATACTTTTTTAAATCTAAAATTACCTTTGAACTAGTTTTTTTTCACAGTGAGAATATGTAAAAATAAACGTCCCGTCTTCGTGAAAAAAAGACTCACCCTATTTTTTAAGGAGCTGTAGTTTTAAATTATTAAATTGATGACGTTATAAACTCAATTTTAAAAAAGAAGAATTTTGGGATGGATCCATTTCCAAAATGAAAAATATCGCGAAGCGTTCATTTTTACGATAAAATAAAAAGTGAACGATCCGTTAACGGATCGTCATTTTTTCTACGATTGCTCAATATTTTTTTTTATATCCCTAATTATACCGAATAATTAGAAATAAATGAACGTGATAAATTTAATAAGAATTTTTCAATCAATTATTTCTGAAAAGTACTATAGCATAAATTTAAAATTTCCAAATTTTGCCAGATATTTCTGCCAGAAAAAAAGAAACAAAAACTAATTTATTCTAATAGATAAATATTAATCGTGACTCACGTCAAAGCAATAAATTTTTTTTCCATCTATTCTAAAACTACTGAAGAATATTTTGTATTACATAACCCTTTTTGAAATATGAAATCTTCTTAATAATTTCAGAATAAATTTTGGCTATTTTTAGTAACTTAAAGACTTGAGTCACGTTTATTCGTGTCACGCAGCTTCAGTTTAAGATTAATACTTATAAAAATAAGGGATAATAAATTGAGGCATTTTGTTCTCGCAGAATTGATTCCGTTTTTATAGTTGTGATTTATAGTGAATAATACCACCTCCCTTATAAAAGTAATCTGTCGAAAGTGACAATGAAATGAATATACCAATAAAAACTTAATATTTTATTCGGAATTCTTGCATAAACACCGTGGGATTTGCAGATTTCGCTAAGTTATCTTTCGAATGATGAAATGTATTGAAAGTTTTATGTTGTAACTATAAATAAAGGAAAAACTGCTGAAACTTATGAATATGTTTTGAAAAAGGATAAATAGCAGTTGAGTCGATGTTTCTACTAAATTCTAATTTTTTTATTTAATTTTTTTCTTTTAAATTGTCTTCATCCATTTTTTTTTTCATCATCGTGACTCAGGAATGCAACTACAGAATTGAAATTTAGTATTTTGAGAGGGTCATATCTTATATAAACTCAATACATAGTTATTTTTTTCCAAATTTCAATTTGTTTGAAAGTTTTTCACACTTTTTCTTTTGCTTTTCCGCACGAAATCAATATTAAGAAATTTGAAATCGCGAAAATATGTAAAAAAAGACACAGAAGTAAAAAAGGAGAAAAAAAATAAGATTCGACAATTTGTTCAGGAATTAGACTTATAGGCAAAAAATACTTTGTTTGGTCGTAGCCCGCTGAAATGCAACTACGGAGTTAAGATTTGACGTTCTGAAAAAACCATTTTTATTTATGAAATTTTGTAATTTCGTTGCAAATTTTATTTCACCATTCCAATTTGTTCGTATTGCAAAATTACTTTTTCATCTTTTGCGTGATTTTTTTTCCTGCTTTAAATGTTTTCTGTTTGTCCATTGTTATAAAAAAAAATTTTTTTCCACATGAGATCTGTTTTTTCTTTCTTTTTTTTATTTTGTTAGTTCTCGCTCGCATTAATATCAAAAGTAGCAAGAGAGAGAGAAAGAAAGATTGCATGTTGCTATTAATATTGAAATTTAAAAATTAAAAAAAACCTTAGTAAAGACCCATGAAAACCATTCCCTAATAAAAATGTTAGAAGTCTCGTTAACGTTTAAAATTTTTCCATTCGCGAAGGTAGCGGGTTTGCATCTCTCCGTATCCCAGGATACGTGTTTGTGCTGTCTTTCTCTATCTTGTGCTACTTGTATTTCAACTGCGTGACAATAAGTAAGTATAAATAAATAAATAGATGCATCCACAGTTATATTGGGATTCGAACCCGCTATTTCTAAGCTATCATTTTAGGATGTTGGGTCAGCCCTGATATGTAGCAGTTACGGTACTGATTTAGTTTATGAGTATGCAGGCATTTTTACACTCATAAATGCACATTTTTTATAGTTTTAAATTTTGACATATGTTATCTTAAAGCCTACATAAGAAAAAAAAACAATTAATCCATGCGTAAATAATAACAAATGTTTCCCAAATGAGGTAGGCAGGTAGGTCTCACTGGAGCTGCAACTGCACTATGGGCTATTTTATTTTATATTTTATAACCGTCGTTGAACAGCCGATCCAATTTTCGGGTTTACGACTGCTAATGTTCAACTCCGTAGCCTTGTAATTTTGAGCCAATCATCCAGAAGACAAGGAAACTCCTGGATCAATACCCCCAGAGGTATTGATTTGTTATGGGAACATAGAGGACTTTGTGACTCGACAGATTGAACGTGTATCAGTCACCATTTACGACACGAAGAGTCTTCGACCGGCAGGGATCGAACCCACGACTTCTTGGACATGAGTCCAGTGCCCTACCAACTAGGCTATCCCGGCCTCGCACTATGAGCTGTTGGCGACGGTCAAGGAAACATCCCTGAGGATGATCCAAAGACATGCCTTCGCAATTTTGATCCTCTACNCCAAAAAATGGAATGAATCTTAAATAAATCATAAACTTATATAATGGAAAAATCATAAAAGTTAAGTAGAATATCATTAAAATTATAGAAACTAATACAATGTGGGAAAATGAAAATTATGACAACTTAGCACAACAAATAAGTTTTCAAAATCTTACCGGATATATACTTTATTTCTTTGATTGATTATCAGAGCATGATTTATGGATAACACTGAAATATTTTCCATTGAATTATAAATGAGTAATTGAAATTTCAATGGCCATATTGCCAAACATAAATATTACTCATCTACCAATATACTCATATTACTCATACCTAATATTACTCATTACTCATCTAATGAATAAATCTAAACTGAAACTAAAAAAAGGAAAGAAAATAACAAAAACAAAATATTTCTTGATTAACAGTACCACTGGCGCCATCTGTTATTGAAATTATAAAAAGAGTCAAAACAATTTTTTTTAATATTGTTTTTTTATTAAACCGTTCAAAATTTTCCATGCCAATTGGTGTAGGTTTGTAATTATTTTTCTCCTTTCAGTTCTTTACATAGCCAAGTTGTACTTAAGTATTTTATGAAAATACAATTCGTATCTCACAATCTGCACCATTAACAAATTTTTTTAATTAATTTTTTAAAAAATAGCCTTTTTAAAATAAACAAAAAAAAATTTTTTTTACGATTCAGTTCAGTTCAAATCAGTTTTTTTTAACGATTTCTTTTCAGATTAACTTAAGGAATTCTCGTTATTAAATGATATTATCTTTTTTACATTATGGCACTTAGTTTGAAAAAAAATTATTTTGTAAAGGTATAAAAAAACTCATTCATATTAAAATAATTTGAAACTTTGAACTTTTGTTACAACTTATTAATCATATAAATCAGAAAAAACACACTTTTTCTGACAGGAGGACAAAAAAATATTTATATTTCTCACACATTTCGTTCCAAAACTACAAAAACGCGAATGAAAGACACTTATAATCATTATAAGACAATCACTGTTAGCGAATAATATATCATGGTCAGCTAAAGGCAGGCCACATACTAAGGGAGCTATCGGTAAATAAAAGGCATACGAAAGGCAGATTCCTATACTTTTGGATTAGCATGCGCACATCACCTCTCGCATCCTAATGCAAAAGTATAAGACCGTATGCCTTCTCAGTGTGTGTCCTGCCTTATAAAAACACAATAAGAAGGCATATATTTTTTCAGAATAAGAATTATTAAGTAGTACATTTGGCTAGGTAGTAGTACATTTTTTTATATTTATAAATTTTAAAAAGGAAGGCTGATTCTCATGATTTATATTTTTTAATAGTATCGTAATTAATTTTTTTCGTAATAAATTCTCCCAGCTAAAAATATTATCTATATTAAGCTGAGTTGGAAACCTATAATATACAACAGCTTCTAATGAAAACATTCTTTCATAATTATTTAAATGTCAATAGTCAATAATAATCGAATGTAATAATATCCAGTAATATTTTTTTCAAAAAAATAATGTGGTCCAGTAACTATAAATTTTATTTCAAACAAAAGAAAATTAAAAAATATGTTAGTAAGCAAAATCTGGAATTAATGCCGGAATATACAAGCCAAAATAATCTTACCATTATCAAAAGTTATTCCAAACTTTTCGTGAAAAGTCAGTGTTTTGTGAAATTGTGAAAAACTCCTCAAATGTTTTTGATTTGTGAAAACCGAGATCTATTTTCGTGATTTTAAGAAAAATCACAAAGCCAGTGAAGTGTGCAGTCATTTTGAGAGAACTTTTTTGTATATGTGTGTAAAAATCTATTCATACTTTTTTAAATCTAAAATTACCTTTGAACTAGTTTTTTTCCCCTGTGTGAATATGTAAAAATAAGTCCCGTCTTTGTGAAAAAAAGACTCACAACCATATTTTTTAAGGAGCTGTAATTTTAAAATATTAAATTGATGACATCATAAACTCAATTTAAAAAAAGAAGAATTTTGTGATGGATCCATTTCCAAAATGAAAAATATCGCCAAGCGTCCATTTTTACGATAAAATAAAAAGTGAACGATCCGTTAACGGATCGACATTTCTTCCACGATTGCTCAATATTTTTTCTTATATCCCTAATTATACCGAATAATTAGAAATAAATTAATATGATAAATTTTAATAAGAATTCTCGTTTTTAATCAATTATTTCTGAAAAGTACTATAGCGTAAATTTAAAATTTTAGAATTCAATTTTGCCAAATATTTCTGCCGAAAAAAAAAGAAACAAAAATTAGTTTATTCTAATAGATAAATGATTGCTCAATATTTTTTCTTGTATCCCTAATTATACCGAATAATTAGAAATAAATTAATGTGATAAATTTAATAAGAATTCTCGTTTTTAATCAATTAATTATTTCTGAAAAGTACTATAGCGTAAATTTAAAATGTCAGAATTCAATTTTGCCAAATATTTCTGCCAAAAAAAAGAAACAAAAATTGATTTATTCTAATAGATAAATGATTGCTCAATACTTTTTCTTATATCCCTAATTATACCGAATAATTAGAAGTAAATTAATATGATAAATTTTAATAAGAATTCTCGTTTTTAATCAATTATTTCTGAAAAGTATTACTATAGCGTAAATTTAGAATTCTAGAATTCAATTTTGCCAAATATTTCTGACAAAAAAAAAAGAAACAAAAATTAATTTATTCTAATAGATAAATGATTGCTCAATATTTTTTCTTATATCTCTAATTATACCGAATAATCAGAAATAAATTAATGTGATAAATTTAATAAGAATTCTCGTTTTTAATCAATTATTTATGAAAAGTAGGCTATAGCGTAAATTTAAAATTTCAGAATTCAATTTTGCCAAATATTTCTGCCAGAAAAAAAGAAACAAAAACTAATTTATTCTAATAGATAAATATTAATCGTGACTCACGTCAAAGCAATAAATTTTTTTTCCATCTATTCTAAAACTACTGAAGAATATTTTGTATTACATAACCCTTTTTGAAATATGAAATCTTCTTAATAATTTCAGAATAAATTTTGGCTATTTTTAGTAACTTAAAGACTTGAGTCACGTTTATTCGTGTCACGCAGCTTCAGTTTAAGATTAATACTTATAAAAATAAGGGATAATAAATTGAGGCATTTTGTTCTCGCAGAATTGATTCCGTTTTTATAGTTGTGATTTATAGTGAATAATACCACCTCCCTTATAAAAGTAATCTGTCGAAAGTGACAATGAAGCGAATATACCAATAAAAACTTAATATTTTATTCGGAATTCTTGCATAAACACCGTGGGATTTGCAGATTTCGCTAAGTTATCTTTCGAATGATGAAATGTATTGAAAGTTTTATGTTGTAACTATAAATAAAGGAAAAACTGCTAAAACTTATGAATACGTTTTGAAAAAGGATAAATAACAGTTGAGTCGATGTTTCTACTAGTTCTCTAAGTGTTTCTACTAAGTGTTTTTTATTACATTTTTTTCTTTTAAATTGCCTTCATCCATTTTTTTTTACATCATCGTGACTCAGGAATGCAACTACAGAATTGAAATTTAGTATTTTTAGAGGTTCATATCATATATAAACTTAATACATAGTTATTTTTTTCCAAATTTTAATTTGTTTGAAAGTTTCTCACACTTTTTCTTTTGCTTTTCCGCATGAAATTAATATTAGGAAATTTTAAATTGTGAAAACATGTAAAAAAGACACAGAAGTAAAAAAGGAGAAAAAAAATAAGATTCGACAATTTGTTCAGGAATTAGACTTATAGGCAAAAAATACTTTGTTTGGTCGTAGCCCGCTGAAATGCAACTACGGAGTTAAGATTTGACGTTCTGAAAAAGTCATTTTTATTTATGAAATTTTGTAATTTTCTTGCAAATTTTATTTCACTATTCCAATTTGTTCATATTGCAAAATTACTTTTGCATCTTTTTCGTGATTTTTTTTTCCTTGCTTTAAATGTTTTCTATTTGTCTTTGTTATAAAATAAGAAAAAATTCCACATAAGATCTGTTTTTTATTTTTTGTTGATTTATTTTTGATTATTGATGATTTAATTTTTTTATTTTCTTGGTTCTCGCCCGAGTTAATGTCAAAAGTAGCAAGAAAGAGAGAGAGAGAGAAAGATTGCATGATATTGAAATTTTTTAAAATAAAAAAAAACCTTAATAAAGACCGATGAAAACCATTCCCTAATAAAAATGTTAGAAGGCTCGTTAACCTTTAAAATCACTTCTCCTTTACATTGTTCCCATTGAGTCACACAAACTGTATTCCCTAAGTTACATTTTTTTCAAGTACACAGAGAAAAAAATTCTGGCAAGATTATTGACGTGGTAAAAAGATTTCTGGTAAAAAGAACCACAGTTCTGGAAATTAACCCAAAACATATCGTATTTAAACCATTCATTTGGTAATTTTAACATTCGCTATGGTAACTGTTTACCGAAAATTCTGGTTTTCAAAATTATATTACTAATTACCATGCATTTTGCGATACATTACCGTACATTCAGTAACAAATACAAAAATGAAAAGTAAATTTAACCAAATAAATGGCTTTTATATTATGCTCTAAAGTATAACGTAAAAATTTACCAAATGCCTTTTAGAGTAACTCTTTTTATAATTTATTTGGTAATTTCACCCTTTTGACGTCTATGCCTCACAAAAAAAAAGTAAAAAAACTATAATATTATTAAAATTCTATGGTTTATTTAGAATAGCAGTTTATTTAAATGATTTATTATAGGAGTAATATGACTGTTAATTATTCTTTATTCTACTGTAATATAATTTAACAATTCTAACAAGGGATAATGGGACAGGAATGATGACTTCAAATGTTTAACTTAAGTTAAATTTAACTTTTAAAGATACTAAACTCAGATATATAACAAAGTGACTGTTTCATCTATCCTTTAGGGCAGTGTTTCCCAAAGTGTGGTACGCGTACCCCCAGGGGTACGTGGGTACGCCATTATGCAACAGCCATTATGCAACAAACGAAAATTTTACATAATTTTACTTAAAACCAAAGCTAGCCATGAAAATTTACGTTAATGTATTTTTCTATTGGCTATTTTTTGCAGAGTTAACAGTTAATAATTAAGGGTATCAACAGCCAGTTGTGATTTTTAACTTTTGGGCAATTTTTTTACAGTATAAAATACATTCGTTTTGTATTAGTGGTACACAGCGTTACGAAAAATTTAGAAAGGGTACACAAAAGTCATAAGTTTGGGAAACACTGTTTTAGGGGGTTGGTGGGATTTATCCATTTATTCACATACATATGTGGATTTCTTAATAAAGGCAAAGCACTGCTTAAAAACTCTTTTCAGTTTGAAAAACAGTAAACAGATATCATTTTACGAAAGACAGTAAGAACATAGTGTTATGGCTGGATTTAAATCCGTTTCTTCTAAACTTCTGAGCGATTAACGAAACAGCAATACAAAAAAATGCAAGTAAAACAACCATATATTATTGGTGCCACCGTTGCAGCGGGATGTTGCCCTTCCGCAAAAGGCCCTGATCTTAAGCGTAAAGGTAGCGGGTTTAATATATTTGTTCTGTTTTTCTCATATCTGTGCTATCTGTTGTGCAATTTAGCAAGAGACAAGTCATTCTTTGTATTAAGCACACGAGTCTTTATATGTATCTAAATCAAATTTATGAATTTATTGTTACATATCCTTTGTTATACTTTGATTCGAATCCGCCATCTTCATTTTAAATAGTGTTTGGTGGAAAGATTGTTGTAAGAAAATATTAAAAAAAAAAAAAAAAAAGAATACTATTCTAAGAATTTATTTATTTATTTATAGATACGCATGGATATGCAGATTTGCGTGTTCGTTACAAAATACTATTTATTATAAGCCCTTGTCAAACTGAAGAACAGACAGCTCAAATTAGAGAAGACGTTACACAGATGCAGCTGATGTAACGTGAAGGTAGCGGGTTTGCATCTCATCGTGTCCCAGGATGCGTGTTTGTGCTGTCTTTCTCTATCTTGTGCTACTTGTATTTCAACTGCGTGACAATAAATAAGTATAAATAAATAAATAGATGCATCCAGGGTTATAGTGGGATTCGAGCCAGCTATTTCTACGCTATAATTTTAGGATGTTGGGTCAGCCCTGATATGTAACAGTTACGGTACTGATTTAGTTTATGAGTATGCAGGCATTTTTACACTCATAAATGCACATTTTTTATAGTTTTAAATTTTGATAGTTGCTATCTTAAAGCCTACATAAGAAAAAAACAATTAATCTACGCGGAAAAAAATAACAAGTGTTTCCCAAATAAGGTTGTAGTTGTAGTTCATTTACGACGCACTTGAGCTGCACAATGGGCTATTGGCGACGGTCTGGGAAACATCCCTGAGGATGATCCGAAGACATACCATCACAATTTTGATCCTCAGCAGAGGGGAGGGTACCCCCGCTTCGGTAGCCCGACGACCTGCATGCGAAGTCGAACACTTTACGGTAGAATAGTTTAACGTGGACCAATACCGTACGCCCTCGGTCGCTACGCAGGCTGATCCAAGTGGTCACCCATCCGCACACTGACAGCCACCAGTGATGCTTGACTTCGGTGATCTTCTGGGAACCGTGTGTTATAACGATCAGTTCACGACGGGACCCCAAATAAGGTAAGTAAGTACTTTATTAACGTCGCACTAGAGCTGCACCTGCACGATGGGCTCTTGGCAACGCTCTGGGAAACATCCCTGAGGATGATCCGAAGACTTGCCATCGCAATTTTGAGCCTCTGCAGAGGGGATGACTCCCCTGCCTTGGTAGCCCGACGACCAGAGCGCGAAGTCAAGCACTTTACGGTAGAACTGTTTAACGCGGACCGATACCGCACACCCTCGGTCCCTACGCAGGCTGATCAAAAATACCACCCACCCGCACACTGACAGCAACCAGTGATGCTTGACTTCGGTGTTCTACTGTTTTCCAAATAAAATGGAGGTTATCAAACTAAACCTTTTTGCGTCATCCTAAACTATACAAGTACTGAAACTACCGACTTTAGGTCAAAATTACCAAATTTTACAACATTTACTACCATAAAGACTGGTGGAAAAAACCATATTGCATTATTAATTTTATCAAAAAGTCGTTACCAGAGCGCTTCGGTAAAAAATACCGTGCTTTTTGGTTGGTTCAAAGGTTGGCACTCAAAAATTTAATTTTGTAGTATTTTTGCTCTTAAAATACTACTGCATATTTTATCAATAGAGGAAGAGCGTCATTTTATTTCATAATCTAAAAACGCAAATCTTATCTTGAAACAAACGTTATTAGACTGTCAATGAAGTGTAAGTAAACTGTTAGATGACCTCAATATTCTTTGCGTATTTTTGTAACGACGACGTTTTTAGTATAAATGTTAATTATTAATTATTAAACGTATTTGTTTTGCAACAGCTTGATTTTGTTTTTAAGTTATTACTACTAAATTGTTAAACTACCTAAACTTTAATCAGTTTACAATCATGAGGTTCAATTGTTATAACATGATATGATTACATAACTTGAAATTAGCATGAAGTTATCAATAGACCAATTTCGAAGAATAATTGTGAGCTTAATTAATTATTTGGTGAGAAATTAATATGGCATGAAATTAATATGACAAATTAATATAAAGTTAACAAAAAACTAATCCTGAAGAATAAAAAATAAAAAAATAATAGAGACAGAACTAATTACTTGACAAAAAATATGACTAATTAAAATAAAATTTTCAAAAGACTAATTCCATAGAATAATTGCAGATTGAAGTAATCACTTGTTATGAAATTAACATGACATGAAATAAACATGACTAATTAGCGTAAAATTAAAAAGAGAATAATTTTGAATACTAATTGCAAACTTAACTATTTATGTACCATATAACTATTTATGTAAGTAATAGTACCATGTAACTATTTATTATGAAATAAACATGACTATATTATTAACAAAAGAATAAATTCGAAGAATTGTTTTACTGAACTAAATTTGTCACAATATTTTCTTTATACACTCAAGAATACTTTCATTTTAATAACATCCCAACGCTGTTATTTAAAAATTCGAAGCAATATAGTAATAAACTAATTTTTTTCTCTGATGACATTTTTTTCATCACACTGTTCCTTATTCTTGTTACTCAATAGGTACTTACAAGTTTCCGAAAATTCTACTTGATAACAGAGTTCACTTGAGGTATTTTTCATCAAAACGTGATTCTGATCAATTTGAAAATGTAGCTTACTATTGTAATGAAACATATATTCCATTTAACTAAAAAATTGCGATTTTTCCAAAACGACGAAGTTAACTCAAATGAGCTATGCTTATCCGGTTTATAGGAGGGCAGAAATAAACAACTTCCGGTTTTAGGCGGGCAGAAATAAGCAACTTCAGGTTGGGGCAGAAATAAGCTCCGGTTGACTTTCCATGATGACGCCACTTCCGCCCCTTAGATCGCGTGGCCTACTTCTCTGAATAAACAAATTTTAACCCATTTTTGTTACATTATGTTCGATGCTCTACCTCAGGGATGGCGAACCAATGGCACGCGTGCCATTTATGGCGCGCGACACAATATTTTGGGCACGCCACCGATCACAAAGTTCACTATGAAGCATATTAACAATTAAATTAAAATTCACAAAAAATTAACAAAAAAATGAACAATTCCAAAAAAGCAATTAATAACCATAAAAAAAACAAGTTAACAATAAATAACTAGCAAAAAAATTAACAGTTCTGCTTAAACTAACATCTTATAACCCTAATATAAGTTATTTGTCATCTAATCTGCAACAACAGAAATCACACTGATGTTATTTTAAGTTGAATTATGCGTTTAATTGAGACATTGCAAAAAAAGAAAATTTTTTTTTCGTTGTAAATAAAGAGTTTTGAGTTGATAGTATTTAGTATTATTATTTACCCAATAATCATGAAGTCAAAACTATTTGTCGGCACGTCTATGACCTCATTAAAAAAATTTGCAGAAAAAATGGCACGTTGGTGCATAAAGGTTCGCCACCCCTGCTATCATATATTTATTACATCTACTATTTCAAAAATAAATACAATTTCATGTCTCGTTAAATTCAGGCTCCTCCGAATTACTTTAATTTATTCTTAAAATTAAAAAAATACGCACATTATATTAATTTTATAAACTTTATTTTAACGAGCTTTTCCATATTTTAATGAACTCTTAGTTTTTTTTTTTATATCATATTTGAACCCTTTCTGCACATATGACCTTTTTGACATGATGTCTACAAACTGTTTTGTATTCTACCTACGCGATTATTTTCATGAACAGAAAAAAGGATGTATATTTTTTGAAAAATAGAATATGTGAATAATGTAATAAGCAAAGCAGACTTCTGACAGAATATAAAACAGTGTGATGACTTACTGTTTCAAAGATTTTTTTTTCGAATTGAAACAAGAATTTCGAAAAGTTATATTTCAATCTCTAAACTAACATATGAAATCCATTTTTTTTTTAAATTTTGAAGAACTTACAAAATATTGCCAAATAACAATTTAAAACCGTATGATTATTTTAGCATGTCATATTTTACTTTATTGTTATTTAAAGAATTAAAGAGAAAGGGGTAGAATTCTGAATTAGCAAACAATTTTGAAAACATGTCATTCACAAAATCGTTTGCTCAGACAATTTTTTTTCTCATTTTGAAACAATGCTTTTTAACAAATTAGGCTACTTAAGAGACACTTTATAGATTATTAATAATTTTGAAGGCTGTACGCAGTTTTAAAATTATAATTACTAATTGCTCTCACCTCCCTAAATTTGGAACTACTCGAAACTTTTTTTTTAACATTTGTCCCGACAATCGGCAAGTTTAGATAAGTGTCTAACTCAGTGGTTCCCAACCTTTTGTGGACCATCGCCCCCCTCTTGGGGTTGGCTGACACATATCGCCCCTTTTTCTTTTTGCTCGAAAACCATTCATTGCTGCTTGTGAGCAACCAAACGCTAAGTTAAATTTGATTTTAATTTAAATTGTAATGCAAATAAGGAGGCAATTTTATCCTGCCATTTTTATTAATTTAAAAAAAATTGCGCATCTTTTTTTTTCAAAAAGAAAGGATATTTAAAACGGAATAATTAAAACAAAAGTATATTTTTTAAAATTCATACTTTAATGTAATCAAGAAAAAGTTAAAAGGTTAGCAACTAAAATTAGAGAAAGTACATTTTTACCACTTCAATGACTGCCCTGTGCTTGGTGTATTTCAGTTAAAGCTTGAATGTCAGGTTTTATGTTCGGCAGATTTAAACGCAGGTCGCAGGTCTCCTTTGAAGTAAATGTCCAACCTATTTCTTTGCTTTGTGAGGAGCTGGACGACAGAACTAAATCCTCTCTCCACTAAATATGTTGACGGTAACGAGATGAGGAGCGGCTCAGTTTGTTTTCACAATTGTGGATAAGTGTCCATAAGCTTTACCCATGCTAACTCGCAACCGTATTTTTTAAAGACGACTTTAGCATACTTCAAATCTAAAAACTCAATCTGCAAAGAGGAAGTGAGCTTATCCACAACTTCAAAAAAGAAAGGATCGAAACTCCAATCCGGAATTTCTAATTTCATCAAATCTTTAAAACTTGATTCCATATCAGTTATTAACTGATCAAGGTGATCAGTAAAAATTAAGATTTTATTTTCGAGAATCTCGATATCTGCCATTGAACACTTTCTAAGAGTTGGAAATTGCATTAGCTCTTTGCGACCAATGTTTGCCTTGTAGATATCAAACTTGGCGATGAATGAAGATATGATTCCCTAAGCCTTGATAATGTTCATTTACGGCATCTTTAATAAACTAACAAGTAAAAAAAACTGCTTTG
Organism: Parasteatoda tepidariorum; assembly: GCF_043381705.1. NCBI lineage: Eukaryota > Metazoa > Arthropoda > Arachnida > Araneae > Theridiidae > Parasteatoda > Parasteatoda tepidariorum. The sequence goes on along the minus strand of NC_092205.1, from coordinate 46,207,752 downwards.
TAGTGACTGCTGACAAGAGCTAGCTTTCCTTCAGCGTTTTTGAAATTGTAACTATTTGTCACCGCCTAAGTGTGGAAATCCGTTATACTGACCATACGTTACTTACACAGTTGCAACTGAGCACAGTTGTCCTTAAGGAATACCGGAGAGCCGTGGTGGCTCAGGGAATAGAGCGTTTGCTTTTCAATGAGGTGAACTGGGTTCGAATCCCAGCGATGACTGGTCGATTCGAATTCTGCACCCAGCTTGCACTAGCGTAAAATATCCTCAGTGGTAGGCGGATCATGGGTTGAGTCCCCTTGCTGTCAGGCTAACCGTGGTAAGTTTTCCTCTCCATGTAACGCAAATGCTGGGTAGTTTCATCAAAAAGTCCTCCACGAAGGCAAATTTCTCCCAATACTTGATCCAGGAGTTCACTTGTCTTTTGGATTGGGTTCAAAATTACAAGTCTACGAAGTTGAACATTAGTAGTCGTAAACTCAAAATTTGGGTCGGCAGTTATAAAATAAAACGACAGGACGCGACGCAAACACTTGTTGCCACGCACGCATTTCAATTAGCGTACACAACAAAACGGCCCTTACCTAAAAAACACTCCTCATATCTACCTTTTCTAATAATGACTTTTATCGGGGGAACCTTATAGATGGATCAATATCGCCCCAATAACACAAAGAGGGTGAATAAAAAAAAGTGAAAAATTACGTCTATGTCCGAAGCTGGATTCGAACCCATGTCTTCTTGGTTCGAGGCCAGCCCATTGACCACCATAGAGAGCGGTCAAGTCATTTTGTCTCTTGATTTTCCGTCTTCTAGTCTTCATTCTAGTTAGCAATTTCTCTCAATGCACTCCGATGCATTTTCGTCAGATATTTAAGAGTTCACGTTTCGTCACAAATCTCGTGATTTCGTGACAAAAGGATTCTCAAAACAACGAAATACAGCTCAAGGATTGATGAATCGTCAAAAGAGAGAGTTTTATTTCTGAGAGCGATGTAGTCACATTTTTTATTTACTTTTTCGCTGCTATAGTTTTATTTATAAATCTTTTGCTTGTTTATTTGCTGACAACGGATATTTTTATGCGCATTAGATCCAATTTATGCAAAAATATTTCAATTAAAAATAATTACATTTTTAGTTATACGTTTGCACTAGTTCTTTCCATCAATTGTTGTTGTTTTTTTCAGTTTTATATAATATTTAGCACGATGCTCTGTACTTAAAAACTTATTTAGTTTACCTCATGTGGTATTTATACACCAAAATGTTTTACAGTGCATAGTAAAATATAAATGTAAAAATATTTCTATAACCCACATATCATTAGGAGATACGAGTTAGATTTATTCCTTTATTTTTAAACAACAAAAAAGTCACGCTTAATTACATTCAATCAAGAACTCTAACTTTCATGAAACTATTTTATTTCGTTTATTATATGAAAAGCAAAAACACATTAATAATATTTTAAGGGGGAATAATAGTATAACCGTAATGAAATTTATTTTCAGATGGTGAATTTCTGAACGCCAGTTGGAAGTGTAGTCGTAGTAATAGCTAAGGAAGGAAGGAAAAGTAGTAATTGAATGCTTAATGGCTCATAAACATTACGGAGTAAATAAGCGGACTCACTAAATTTTCATGGTTTCTACAGCATGCAAGAAAGAGGCATTTTATGGAACAGAAAAAAAAGTGCTTCAAATAAAATTTTATTTTTGAGTCATGAAAGAAAGTAGAAGGATACGGAGCAGTAATATTTCTTGAAACATAATCTTTTTTTCTGTTCTTAATAGTTAAACTAAAGCGAAACTAAATAAAAGTCTTTATCAACTTTTTTTTAGTAAAAAAAAAAACAATAATAATTTCATTCAAATAAGAAGCGTAAAATAATAAAGCAAAGGAAGCATTTAATATGCTTAAATAGCGGAATTAATTTCTTTAACTAACTAAGCAATGTACAGTGCACAAAAAAAATAAAAGAAATGAAAAATGGACCACCCTGAATAATTTTTGATCTAATGATCTGATCTTCACGTTCTAGAACAAAATCTCAATGGTTTGAGAAGATACCTCAAATTTGCTCATTAATAAGAGCAAACAATGTTTTTAGTTACGAAATCAGACACAAAAACTTACTTTCTCAGAATAAACATACCTTTCTTTTTGACAGATTCGGATTTCTGACCCCCATAATAATAATAATAATAATAGCCACAATCAGGGAAATATGGTTTCCATACTTTGGTGAGGAGAGCTCTCAAAAGTTAATTTAACTTTTTGAGTATTTCCCTAAATCTCGAAAACTTTTTAAGCAAATTGCAAACATTTTTACTCACCATTATAAAATTCGTTTATCCAAGATAATTTCATGCAAAAAATAATTTTTAATAAATGTTTATTATTTTTTATTATTTAATTTGACAATAGTAAAAAAATGCTGAATTGTAACGCATACACATTTTACATCGTTTTAAAGAATATAATTTTGCACGGCAAAATGCAAAATTTGAGCAAAATCGGTCGAATAGTTCCTGCGAAATCGAATTTTAAATATCTGACTTTTTGAAATTCAATTTCTCAAAAATTCAATTTCAATTTCTTCAAACAATGAAATTCAATTTCTTCAAACTAACTATTCAACTAATTATGCTCAAATTTTGTATAATAAGTGAGTAATTAATAACATACGAGTAGCTGAGAGAATATTAAGACGAATTTGAACTAAGCTTAACAGAACAAGAGCGCACANCTTTTTGCATTATTTAATTAGATGATAAAACAATAGAAACATACAAAAATGTTGATTATTATTTAGTATTATACAGAAATATAAGAATTCTCCCCTATATAAGAATTGATAAAGTTATTTTTATGATACACTATAAAATAAGGCATAGTAATTTAGGTTGCAGAGATGCACTAATCCTTATTATAAAATGAGTTAATAATAAATAAATAAATGAGTGTTCAATAAATCAAACATACTGGTAGCAGAGGGAATGTTAAGACGAATTTGAGAACAAGAGCTGACAGAAATTATACATTATAAAATTATTTAATACAGTTTACAGAGATTTGAAGATTAAAATATAAATATCCTTATTAGACATCTAAAAACAGGCCTACATATTTTTAACGGCAAACAGATGAAAAGCCACGTTTAAGACCGGCATAAAAACTCACCAACTATAGTTCGTTCACCAGGAGTTGGCACTTAGCTCCGCCTTCATCATGTGGTATCCGACGATAATATTTCGCTATTTTTGGGAGAAGTATCTGAAAAATCCTGAACAAGGTTGGTATTTGGGGATCATAGGACAAAACTATTTATTTCGCAATCTTTGTGTGCATTCTTTTAACATTAAATATCTCATAAGTTTGATGAAATTTCTCTCTTTTGAGTAAATAGAAATTTGAAAAATTTTGCTGGGAAAACAGCAGTTTTCAAATTTAAAATATTTTTAATTATCTAGAGCAGGGGTCGCCAAACTTTTTTGATCGTCGACCCCTATATAATTTTTCGAAATCTCCATCGACCCCCACAAAAGTAATTTTCTGTTAATTAAAATAAAACTCTATTAGATATTGTGTTTGTGCATTTATTTCATGATTTTAAACATTTATTAAATTAATAGTACATTGTGTAACAGTAGTTTTATGAAAAATATATTAATATTGAAATTTAAATACCTTATTATTAAATAATAAGTAATTATGCATAAGTAGATATAATATGTAAAGTAACTAAGGTGCTTCTTGATCAATGAGATGGGTGTGCCTGGTGTTTTTTTTCAAGGTTCGCTATATTGGGTTCAAAATTGGTCAATTTTAATTTTAAATCCCCTCGTAACTCCACATTTAATTTATTTCTGTACTTAGTTAAGATTGAATTTACGTGACTGAAACCAGCTTCAACCATATGGGAACTTGGAAATGCTATCATAAATGGCTGAGCTATTTCGTAAAGTCTTACATATTTTTGCATTATATTTATATTTGTCCAAAATTT